>NW_026459034.1:0-66642 GCF_021730395.1 Mercenaria mercenaria
CAGTAAACTGTCCTAATTTATGTACAATTCATTCCACGAGCGAAATAATGACAATTTGGCCCCGATTTACGCACAAATGCACGACAATTGGAAAACTAAGGATCTATTTATTAGAGACTTCTTTCGACAAACATTAAATCAATATATCTTCTTAATTAACAACAAAACTTTCTTTTTCTAATAGATAATCATATGAAAATACTTTTCGCGTGTGTAAAACTATGTAATATAGAAACACTTCTACACACTTGAAACAAAATTTGTAATAAAATTAAACTATTGCTTATATACCTAAGATTTACATAAGTATAATTTTCTCCACTGACATGAATGTTCAAGAAATAACATTTCATGATTTGAAATATTAAAATACTGCTGATACAGATTATCACGGATTTAAGTTCAAATGCGCACTTTTGTGGACTTAAATACTTCTACAATTACAATCAGATTGATAAAAAATGAATCAAATCATTTTTTTTTTTTTTTTTGTTTAAAAAAAAAACAACAATTCTTCGTTCCATATTTATGATTTTTTAACGAATCACGAAGTTTTACCTGTCTTGGCGAAATGCTGTATTTACGTATGTTTGTAGCAGTATGTCAGGTACTGCTACCCGCAAAATTCACTATTTGCAGTACTTCTGCAAATTATGGTAAGAATATAACACGTACTAATTAGTTTCTTTTTGCAATTTTCTAATAAATATCAACAATAGAAAACCATGTATTAACATGTCTCTTTTCATTGTTTATACGGTTGATATGATATAATTGAATTTACGGTTGGTGTTATGTAATTCAAATTCTAATCACGTTTAAAAAGAGCGGATGAATGAACTGAACCAATCAGCGCTATCCGTTTAATTCTCGAATTCGAATTCTTGCCCTTACTGATGTACCAGGTTTACACGTAAACTATTTTTTAAAATTACCTCAGGAGTTACCATTATTTGACGACTTAAGGACAGACAGACATGCGAATGACCGTACAACAGAGAAAACTATTTAACATGGATATTTTCAATATGAATGATGTATCAATGTTCATAATAAAACCGTCAGTAGCTTGTATGTTATGAAAGAGCCGACTTTAGAGACTTTAATTATTTTTTGCTATGCACACTTTAGACATAGCAACACAATAAAAAAAACGCGCGCGTTCTCTTATATTTGCCCTGTTACTGTATCAATGCATTTAAAACACTTATAAAGCAATTTAGTGAAGGCGGCACTCCCAATCTCCGTACGTCAATTGAAAAAAATCCTTACTGCCTATGGTCAAAAGTTCTAACTAGACATTTCTAAAACTGTACTTAAGCCTGGAACTTTTGGAAATTTGTTTGCAAATAATAACGTGAAAAACATGCACACATGTTGATAAATAAATACTTACGGTACATTAAACGGCACGTGCATGTTTTCCCGGCCAAATGAGACAAGAGTCATTAGCAATGAAGTCATTTAAGTCTCAGACTGTCAGGACCAAAAAAGATGATAATTCAAACCCAAAAATGTTAATGAAAATGAAATGGTGATGTAATGGAAAAGAAATGTAAAGTTTAACTAACCTCTGTTATTTAAAAAAAGTGGGTTTTTGCCCGTTATGCGTCTTCATGTTGACTTTTTCAATTTATTATCTGAACCGTAATTTGACTATACAGAGACCAAAATACAGTTCTGAAGTTTACAGGAAAACGAAGTTTAGAAAAATGAAAAACTACAGAATAAATTCGTAAAACATCAGTGCTGTGAATAATAACCACTCTTTACCACGAAGCTAAAACAGAGTTCCATACAACACTAAAAACTTTTTGCAATATGCATTAAGAGCGAAACGTTTGAGCTAAACCCTAAATCTTTGTTAAATAATCCGAAACGATATAATACATGTATATATGAAGTATCCCCATTTTTGAAACGTATGAATTCAGACATTTGAGACAATAACTGTTTCCCATATAAATGTTTTATTGGCTATAATACATCGTCTGAAACAGCAAGAAAGGAGGTTAGAAATACGAAATAAACCAGTTAAAAAACTGACCGTCAGCACCATCTGACCTTGTCTTGGATGCGGATCATTATAATATCTCATTTATCTCAATAAAAAAAACGAAATCATTTCTGCGAAAATGGCAATTTAAGACATCGAGCCAGGTATTTATGACGCATGAACAACAGATGTAAATAAACTATCGAGACCTTGGACTGTAAACCAGAGCGTCCTTTTTTCGACTATATTTTTTCGTGCACAACTACTACTCTATACAAAGTATCACAATCTGTATTTTACTTCATCAAAGCTAAAACTAAACAATAAGTGTTGTTTACCAGTGTATATGCGCACTGAACATATATTCATACGCTGTTTAATGAATACATAAGATTACTTCGGGTTGTATTTAATATTTATGAATGTGTCCCCCTCGTGAAACTTCAAAACCAGTGAATTCCGAAGGAATATTTATAGACTATTTTTTCATTTATTTGTAGTACGTCAAAAACCGCAATTTGATAAGAACAATATTTTGCTTTAGAATTTGTAAGTTTGGTAAGGCACTCGGGGACGTTTTTAATTTATCGCGGCTTAGAGGAGATTGTTAATTGTCAGTTTAGTTTTTGTTAAATTTTGACGAACAAAACATTATTTTGTTATAATTGCTTGTGAAGTTTAAAAATGGATAAATGATCATACAAAACTCAAAACTTAAGTAATTCTACATATCTAGAACGTTTTGAAAGTTTTGATAGTTTATATTAAACTATTTGTTTGCTTTTTCTCTCTTATTTTTTTTCGTTATCTTAATAGGAATACATTGGTAATTAGAAATAATCTCCGGAAATCCATCTCGAACTTATAATTATAAATACAAGTATGTAAGATTCCTTCAGATGGGAGATAGAGTTTTTTTTATTTTTTTAATTTATAATATTTTGTCTTCAATTTACGTGATCTTGTTCATGGCAATAACCTAAGACTTAATTTTATAAAAATAAGAAATATAAAATTTACTTTACATTCTAGTAGTATAAACCTGCTAAAATGGATCGTGAATAGGGCAAAGTAAATACATGATTTTCTTATATAACATTATCGCCGAAATTTTTTGTTAATTCTGATATTCCCTATAATACAACACCTCGTAACTGAACTAACTGAACCTAATTAAGGACATTTGATAGAAATTTTGAAACATTTAGGTTGTCCTCTTGACCGCCTCTGGTAACATTTAGACTACTCGCACGCCGGCAAGCCATGAAAGAATGCCACACAGCAGTTGCCTAAATACGGACAAAGAGCAAAAACATAATAAGTAAATAAAATGAAATAAAAACAAAAAAACAAACAAACAAAAAGAGATTTAAAAAACCCTATAGGCAACCTTTGCGTTGTGAAAAAAATTGTCGTTGAACATACATTTTAACAATCAAACATTCATATTTGGGCTAAAAAGTGGTTTATTAATTAAATCTATGAGTAAATAAAAACGAAGACAATTTTATAATCAAGGGACTGATTTCTGCCGTCGTTATGGCCCCGCGCTCAACGTCGCCCCCCATCAAATGTGACCAAGAAAAAAAAATACACGCCTTGCCGGAAATGTGCGCCCCACACAATAAGTCGCCCCGCTAAAATATTCGCTCTGCCGATCGCGTCCCTGGCAAACTCACCAAGACTGCCTTTAGGTCCTGTCTAGGATACTGTTACGCTTTGAGGAGTATCGGGGGATCCGGTTCTCTAATAGAAATCTGAATGGGTTATCTTACAGTAGGAGTTGTTTGTATATAGACTAAATACGTAAACAAACGAATCTAATAGTACAACAAATAATATTCAATTCACTACGCAAAAATATCCACAGGCAATCCTTGTTCCATAATAAGGGTCCATAATGCACCTAAAATGCAAATAATGTTTGTCGAAAAATAGACATCACAACACTGAGGAGGGTGTAAGTAAACCACTACAAACGAGACAAACATTTGCAACACGAGTTTTCCGTCTGAAATGAAGTTAGAATATAACAATATAATGGTTTAGGTTTGATCAGTAAATGAAAAGATCTTTTTTAGAGTGAAGATCACTTTCTACGGACGTCCTATGTCAACCCACATTGTATCGGACCATGAGATGGAGATTTGACGGAACATGATTACATTGAGTTTATTACATGACTAGTATTACAATGTTGTCTCTGATTGGCTGGAAAACGGGTTTCGAAAAAGAAAATGAGAACATAGACATATCAATTTTAATCTGGGTTAATAAATAGGTACGAAATAACAAAGCGTCAAAGATGTGCGTGACAAACCAATTATCAACCTGAATTGGCCTAAACATTGTATTCCTTATTTCTTTATTAAAGATACAATTGTAATAACATAAAGACTGACTATACATTTATCCATGTAATAAACCAAATTACTGACTTTTCATCGGTTGAGTAATCAGGATTTATCAACCCTAAAAGAGTTATAGTTCACTCTTTTCAGGTTTGAAAAATCCTGATAAGCAACCTATGAACAAGTCGATAATTGGTATAATTTTGACTTTAATACAGTTGCAGTTTTTAACGGCATTCAAATTGCGTTGAGTTAGGTTATGTATTTTGCGCTTTATGTAAGCCCGGGTGAACGTAGACGATTGGGGGTAATCGGAGAAAAATTCATATTCTATAAGGATTTGCAACTTATCATCGACATAAAAATCAATGCTGTTTCTGCAATTTTCGAGGAGTTTGAACAGGAGATAGAACGTGTGGTTAACAGAGAGATTCATGCGCGCACCGTGCTGTTTAAACACCATTTTTCATAATATGCGGTGCCCGTGCAAAGCGTAAACATAATACGGCCTCAAAACGATATCTCAAAAGAAAATGACGTCAAGATGAAAACATCCGGCCCCAAAACGGATAACTCAAAAAAAATGACGTCGACATGACAGAAAAGCTGCAGCGCATTTCATGAAAATTTAATGACGTTGAGAGATAATGTAATCATTTTTCCCAGATTTTTTTGCAAAATATTGTACCGCATCTGTTATAACATCCTCAGAATTCTATCAGATATTTTTAAGTACCCTCGCTTCCACGGGCTCGGTAACCGAATCACCCTTTAGGGATTCTGCAGAGATGTTATAACACGAAGAAACCAATGTTATACACGCAATAAAACCATGCGTTATACGTACAATATTATTGTTTTGTTGTTGTTAATCTGGGGTTTAACGTCGGAACCGACACATGGATACGCGGTCATATGGCTACTTCTAGCTTTCATTGAGAATGAAGAGCCCACTGCTTTACAATGAATGATTTCATTACGGATGGCGCACGTGCTTAGAACCACCGTCCCTTACTTAGTCAGCCTGGATGGCTTCCTCACTGAAGAATTCAACGCCCGAATAAGCTCGACCACATCGGAGAGGGGCAAAAAAATGAAGTCAATCGCGGAGGCCGTCCTACTTTTAACTGACTTTGTAAGTTAAAAATATGCACTAACTACTGATAGAAATTGTTTATAAGGCCGTCCTTTTTCAGCACGTGAGTCAAACCCTTGTGTGTGGCCGAAAGGTAAAACTACACTAAAACGCGAGTCCCGACGTACTTGATATATACTATTTGTTATAAGGTTCTTTCCATAACTATTCATATTCTGCTTTGCAGCTGTTGACAGGGTCCTTATCATCCAAAGGTATATACAACTGCAGGACACATCGTAGACCACTTTCGTTACAGATCGCATTTGTAAACAGATTTCCTACGCCCGCGATCGCATTTCGAACAGTAAAATGTGTTACGAATGTGATTGTCCAACATGGGGTTGACATGAGAAGCACAAATTATCATGCATTCATGCAGTTGATTTTAATACTGCAAATGTTTAAATCCGCTGATTGTCAATCGCAACATTAACAAATAACTGCCATCAGCACCATCACAAGTTAGCGCCGGTCGCATCGACGTCATTGACGGCACAAAAAGAAGTGAGCGCATCCATGAGAAAATTGGCCCTCGGATCTTGAGGCTTTTGTCGACAATGTCGGCCCAGATCAGCCTTCGCTTCGCGCAGTTTTTGATCAGGGCCCAAACCGTGTCGCAGTATTTCAAAGACGCTGAATTCCTCCGTGATTATGAAATGTTCTTACCCTAATTACAATGCAAAATGCACAGGTCAGCCTTTAGGTACACTTTCGGGAAATTCAGGAAAAGTCACAACCACTATAATATGACTCAACTTCAGCCAAATCTACTGTACCTCGACTAGTGAAATGTAGACCCCACATGCTCAGGTTACTGGGTTCGGAACCCGGTGGGCGACAGACATTTGTAGCTATATCCGGTAAAATGTGGAGTTTGTGCGTTCGTGAAGTTATATATATAAGGTTCTGTACCTTGTATAACTGCCCAATAACAAGTTTCAATGGGACATATTTCATTTGATGCATCCGTTGTTGTCAGTTATAAGTAATTTTGATGTTTTTAAAAGCAATGCGAATTGACAAAGATAAACAAAACGAAAACGAAAAACAATCGGCTTACGAATTGCCCCAATTAGTAACTGATTTTGGCCTTTTGAACCGCGACAAGAGACAATAACTATTTGTTTATTTAGACTAAACTTGCACACAACTATATATTCTATAAGATCCCGGTTCCTCTGAAAACAAAACCCAAATACACCAATTCACTTGCAGTTACGGGCCCCTGAACTGGTCACACATGCTGATATTATCCTTTTCAACCACAATGGAGAACTACATTTATAATTGGAATTTTATTAAATAATTATAGGGATCTCACTTCTTTTAAAACAGCTATATCTTGCCATTTGTCCTCGGAGTAATAAGCTGAAATGGCAGTTGCTTATGTTAGTCATGTGACACCCATCATAGCTAAAATTTAACTATAACCACAGCTATAAGCCTCATATGTTTCTTGAGTTATGGCCTACTACCAATAGGCAAATTTTTGAAATTTTGCTGATTGCAACATAATGAACATGACAGAGATCACATTTATTATATATATTGACCAAACTTGCAGTGAAGTTATAAAATCATAAAAAAAATCTATTTTTTTTTCCCTCAAACATTAGCCATATCACGCTAAATGGCATAGAGTTAGAGCCCCGAAAAATTACAGATTTAATAACAAGTACAAAGAGGATGTAACATGAGTATCTTTTCATATTGAATATAACAACGAGTTTGAAAATGAAATATAAAATGCGAGGCTCAGGGGGGGGGGGGGGGGGGGGGGGGGGGGGGCTGTCAGAGCATTATCTATAAAGTTTATTCCAACGAGTTTTATTAAATCTTCACGGTGGAAAGTCCACACATGTTATATCTTTTTTATCACATGTTTTCTTTTCCTTCGATACAAGAAACGTTCTACGTTCCCGTTTACTATATAAACAAGTCTGTTTGACCGACCGTCTCCTATCCTTAAACGACGTCGAATGTCAAAGCTTTATTACACAAGTGACCAGTGTTATTATCCTTTATGTAATGACTTTATTTCACTCCTGCGACATCAAAAAATGTGATAAATTAAAGTTCTGTGTACGCTTTTGT
The DNA here is from genome assembly GCF_021730395.1 of Mercenaria mercenaria. Taxonomy (NCBI): domain Eukaryota; kingdom Metazoa; phylum Mollusca; class Bivalvia; order Venerida; family Veneridae; genus Mercenaria; species Mercenaria mercenaria. Next base: position 7,580 of record NW_026459034.1, read on the forward strand.
CAAATCAAATAATAAATGTAGTCTCTATCCGTATTCACAAGAAAAATGTTAACGACGGACGGCCGGAAGACGACGACGTCCAGGCTTGATCACAATACTTATTTTGTCACTTCGTAGAAGTGAGCTAAACATGTTAACAAAATGTTTTCCAGATGTAAATAGCAGCTTTTGTTCCTTTTTTCCCGATCGACTACGACATGTTACAAAAAAAAAAAATTTTTGTGATCAATAACACAGATCACATCGTCTAAAAAACTGTACTGATTTCTGTGAAATATGCGATCTCATTTGTAACACTTGTTACAGATGCGATCTGTTACGAATTTGTCATACCACTGGTACGTTACTGTTATCCTTTTGGATTTCTCCGAGTTGTTTTTTTCCATATCTTTGGCTGAAACCCAACAAAAATCAATCATCAAGAGGTGCGTCGGAATACTTTCATGATACTTAGTCGATATCATATAAATATTGCATTTCAGAGAGTTGATATTTAGAGGTTATTAGCTTTTGTATCGGGAATATACACGAGTTGCTCAGCGAAATAATTGCACGACATTAGGAGCGCAATATTCTTTCCGCTTAAAGAACGAACTGCATATTTCCCGAAGCAAAATAATAACATTTTTCTACATGTACATCTACACGTATAAATAATAATGTCCATACAATTGTATAATAGCCTTAATAGGATTGACAATACTGAAGTACTAGAAAAAAATAAAATATGGCACGAACAAACACTGAATTACGTCCCACAACACACCTGTAAGAAATTCAGGCTTCAGTTATGGAAACATATGACGTTTCCGGTACCAGTGTAACTTAACGTGGAATAGAAACGTGTATGTAATAAGAAATAAAAATAATCAGCTCGAGATATATGAATATGAGGCGTCCCGGGTTTGAGATCTGTATGCACAAATTTCGAATGTTGGACAATTTTCATATAACTATTTCTAAGACAAACAGTATTTATTTCAGTATGCCGAAAAAAATGGTAAAAATATTTACTGGAAAAATCAATATAATTAGTCAGAAACTGATTGAAAGAATCACTGAAATGTCGATTATTAACACCCAGTAAAACAATATTAAACTAAACAGCTGACCAAAACTTGGCGAATTGTTTTTCTTAAAACATAAAATGGATGTGAGAAACCCCTATTTCAGCGTGTGCCGTAGATGCAAAAACAGACCCTCACTTTACACTGATAATTCTAATGAAATATTTGCTATTGAAATTAAGAATTTCGCGCGTTTAATCATAACGCAAAATCTCCCCGTTCCCACCCATTTGTCGTTGCAGTTCTGCTAAAATGTTAGAGAAGGTTACCAAAATCTACCGGGGGCTTATCAACTGGGCAAATAGCTGTAACTTTATCATCTCATAAATATCCATGGCCTGCTGTGCTGACCGACATCACATCATTAAATGCCCTCTTTTTTGACCTTATTTGATTACAGTTTTATGCTTTTTTTACTAATCATAGCAGAACCAGGATCCAGAACTTATAGAATTCTTAAAAAGGGAATGCTTTTTTTTTTCTATTTTAAAAATAATTTCTAAAATGCTAAAAAATAAATTTGTTATTTCTAACAGGTGAGTAATTATATATTTTATTTGTATTTATTAGTTATATTTTTGGGAAACAAATGTATCGTGCTAACAAATGGCAGTACAGTTATTTTCGAGGAAGTACTTTTTAAAAATTAATTTACAATAAAACAAGAAAATTAGTTTAAATATTTTACCTGTTTCACCAGAGGGTTTTATAGTCTTACTTTTAATACGAATGGGTACTTATTTGATACAGGAGGCGATACATAAAACGGTAAATTCATTTATTCCCCGATTCTTATTATGTGACTAAAACTGCGTCAGGTGGTTTTAAAGTCCGGGGCCAGAATATCCGTCTAATTGTTTCAATAAGTGTACAAAAATAGATAATGCATTGGGTTGAACTTGTTTGATGAAACTTTCTATTTTTATTAAATAAAAATATATATAAAACAACAACATCGGTGAAAAGCATGCCACTATGAATTTTGCCTAGATATAGAATAAGAAACTATATACCCGAAATAACTAAAAAAGTATATGGTAAGTTAGTACAACTTGGGTTTAATACTGATAGAAGGCACGTAACTAATTTTTGTAATTTGTGTGCCTTGTCGTGAGAAAACTTTAATAAAACAGCTGTAATGTTTCTGGGGGGTTTTTTTAATGGGATAAAAATCTTGTATAGTCATTAGACTAGAAAGACACAAGTCATTTTTGATAGTTACTAAATCTATTCTAATTCTAAAATTCAACAACATAATAATTATTTTTGGGATCAAGAGAGGCGTACAGTAGGCGGGGCTTATCATAGCAGTGGGCAGCTTGCTGCCCATAGTCTTAAAACATTACATCCGCCTTTTCCTAAGAAATAAATGTCTGTTATCAATTTAAACAAGTTCACAAGAAAGTTGAATCGGCTGAAAAAAAAAAAACAAGGTAAATATTTCAAATCATGCTTTAAAGTTAAGGCAAGTTATAAAACAATCATTAATTCAGATACTGTGAACTTCAAAAGCAATAAATTTCATTTAGATACAAGTTTCACGGGAAATGTCCTGAAATAATGAGATTAAGTTTATGCCTGCAATTTGAATGATACCTTAATGGGTTTTAAAATTAAAAAACAGTCTCAGAATATTGAATACAGTTTATTTGCACATGTGACACCTGTGGAAACATAAATACCAAAAAAGTTCACTGCAAGTTTATTTGTAATTTTTTCCTCTCATACAATGGTCTGACTTGTGAAAAGTGTCTTCTAAAAATTCAATGTACACAGATTTCCAAATCAAAGTATTTCCCTTCTGACCCCAAAAACAGTGTATTTATTGTTTTTTCCCCGTTTTGGACAAAGTTTTCCGAATTTTCTTTTTACGAACTACACTTTCTGTCCTAGCTTGTTTATTACATTCTGTTTTCTACATCTCCTATCTGCATACTTTTTCATTTTTTGTTTTTGTCTATTTTCCTTTGTCTAACTGTTATGTCATTTTTATGTTTTTCAATGTGAGGAAGTTTATTTTTGACTGTTCTGTTGAATAACAGTGTAGCTGGAGCTGCTCCTGTTGCTACGTGCGGTGTCGTCCTATAATCCATCAGGAATTTGTCCTGAGATGATTCTTTATCAATTTGATCTAAGGTCATGGCTTTTGGCACTGAATTTTCACATACATAGTCTAGGTATTTCTCGGTAATGTTTGAGATTTCACAATTTTCTTTATTGAATGTTGACCTTGAGAGAATGTCGGCTGGATTGGAGATTCCTGGCTGATGTTCTACTGTGAAATTGTAGCATTGTAGCCTCATTAGTAGACGTTCTAGACGTGCTGGCGGTTTGTGTGTAGGTTTAAAGATGTTCAACAATGGGCGGTGATCTGTAAGTAGTTTGAATGGTTGTCCATAGACATAGGTTCGAAACCTTTCCACACCCCATACACATGCTAACATTTCGATTTCTATCTGGAATATCGTCTTTCTGTTTGATTCAATGTTCTACTAGCATATGCCACAGGTCTAAAGTGTCCATCACTTTGTTTTTGGGCAAGTATAGCACCTAATCCAACAGGTGATCCATCGACCGTGATTGTCGTTTCAGCGTTTGGATTATAATATGCCATGACACTAGCACTTGTGAGTAAGTCCTTAAGTTCTTGGAAACTTTCCATCTGCTCGCGTCCCCATTCGAATTTAATTTTTTTTCCTTGTCAATTTTCTGATTGGTTCAGATACAGTTGCATAATTTGGCAGAAATTTCGCACAATATGTCACTAGTCCTAAGAAGGATTTCACTTCTTTCACATTCTGTGGTGGTTCTGTGTCCAAAACAGCCTGGATCTTGGATTGTTGTGGCTTGAGACCTTCTGATGTCAGTGTATGTCCCATGAATTCAATGCTTGTCTTACAAAAGTCACATTTATCTTTGTTTAGAGTCAAAGTTTTGTCTCTAAGACGTTGCAAAACATCTCGCAATGTTTTGTCATGTGCTGCCTTTGTGTCGCCCCATATTAGGATGTCGTCAGATATATTTTTACAGTTCGGTATGTCTTGTATTGTCTGCTGAAGAATGCGTTGATATATTTCCGGTGCGCACGATATCCCGAACATGAGTCTACGATATCTATATAGTCCCTCGTTTGTAACGAACGTTGTAATTTCTCTCGACTCTTCATCCAGTTCTATTTGATGATAGCCCATATTTAAGTCAAGTTTTGTGTAGTATCGTGCTCCGTTAAGTTCTTCCAGTGTTTCTTCTATGTTTGGTAGTGGGAAACGTTCTCGCTGGATAGCTGTATTCGCGACCCTCATATCTACGCAAAGACGAATCTGACCATTTTGTTTTGGCACGCAAAGTAATGGTGATGTCCATGGTGTGGCACCTTCGACTTTTTCTATGACGTCCTGATCCAGAAGTTGTTTTATTTGTTGTTTCACTTGTTCACGCATTTTGAATGGAATACGTCTGGCAGGTTGCGCTACTGGTTTAATATCCTTGTTGATATTTAATTTAAGCTGGAAATCTTTCAGTTTCCCTAGCCCTTGAAATCTATCTTCATATTCCGAAATTATTTCTTTCACACTATTTTCTTCTACGATAACACTACTGACATTGAATTCTAATAATCCAAGCTCAACTGCACTTTTAAATCCAAGTAATGGTGTGCATACGCGATCAATTATGTGGAATTTCAATTTTACAACTTTTCCACCTATTTTCACATTGAATTCTGCTACTCCAATCGTTTTGATTGGCTTTGATTGCGCATAAGGATAGATTTTTGACTGAGCACTTGAAATTTTTGTATCACCTGATCTTATTTTCTCATATGTAGCGCGATCCAAACAATTAACACTAGATCCAGAATCGATTAATAATGAACATTCAATTCCTTCGATTTCTACGTTCACATGAGGAGACTTATTTTGTGTGTTTAATTGAAATGTGTAATCCTCTGAGAATTCATCATCCACTAAACGCACTTCTACTTTCTTTGATTTACACATATTTGCGTAATGACCTAACTTTTTGCATTTATGGCACACAATATTTCGCGATTTCATACACTCATGGCCACTGTGCCCTGTGCCTCCACAACGATAACAGGTTTTGAATTTAGAAGGTTGCTGTGTTGGTCGTGCCCTTGGTTGGTACTGTTTCCGTGTTTTCTTTTGTTGCTGTTGATGCTGATGTTGATAATGATGATACGGCGCTTTGCTGATTTTGTATGTTGATTCGTCCTGCGCGGGCATGTAAGAAGCTGCTTGGGAATTCTCGGTTTTCCTGTGACCGTTGTTAATTTCTTCCATTTTGGTCGCGTGTAAGTCCGCCAATTCTAATGCACGGGAAATTGATTGTATTTTATCCAGTGTGAGATCTGTCTCACGTAAGAATTTTTTCTTAAGTTCTGTCGATCGGCACTTTTCAACAACTTGATCTCGGATCATATCATTGGCTGATCCGTCTGGATAATCACATGTTACTGCTAGCTTTTTCAATCTGATGATGAAATTGTCTATTGTTTCGTGCTGTTCTTGTGATGCTTGTCTGAAAATATGGCGTTCATACGCAATGTTTTTCTTAGGATTGAAGTATCGGGTTAAAGCATCCACAGTGTTTTGATATGTTGTCCTGTCACAAGTCATAGTTTCGTAAATATCCTGTATTTCTTCTCCTCCCAGGTGTAATAACAAAGCTTTCTTTTGTTCATCCTTTGTAATTCCACTTGCTGATAAATAATATTCAAATCTTTTCATGTAGTTGTCCCACGTGCTTGATAAATTAGTGTTTTGTCCCAAAACTTTAAATGGTTTTGGCGTTGGCAAGTCCAATCTTCTGGTAGCCATCTCGAGAGAATAGATCAGTCTTGATTCTTGAAGAAATTGTATTATAAATATTTATAATCCTTTATGGCACTATTTTTAATTTCCATGCTCGTCGCCAAAAAATGTAATGTTTCTGTGGGTTCTTAATAGGATATAATCTTGTATAGTCATTAGACTAGAAAGACACAAGTCACTTTGATAGTTACTAAATCTATTCTAATTCTAAAATTCAACAACATAATAATTATATTGGTATCAGAGAGGCAGTACAGTAGGCGGGGCTTATCATAGCAGTGGGCAGCTTGCTGACCAATAGTCTTAATACATTACAACAGCTCTGGTAATAAAGTGTAAAGCATTTGAGGGAGATCATTGAAGGAACCTTTGTTACAGATTGGTACACACGTAAGGCATTTTAAATTTTCTGTGCAAAAATTATGAAATTTTGATAAAGGGTCATACGACAAAGTATTTTGGTTTTATACAGATAGGGGCTATTTAGAAGATAGTGACTATAAACCCTTACATGTCTGAGTGAGACCAGTTTTCCCTACCCAAGAGACAGTGTTGAATGAATAACCGAGCGTTAGCGAGTTTTTCTTTATCAAAACTATGCGAAGGGTAAGGAAAACAGCTGCCTTTCATATTCAGACATGTAAGATTATTTTCCTTGCCTATCACGTTCAAAATAGATCGTGGTGACAAATAAATTTCGGTATTTCCTTACACTATTTTAATAGTTTATGACGTCATAATAGTGCCAGTACTGTTTGACGTCACCAAAGTGCAAGCTGTTTTAGACAACGTTTTTAAAATCCCTATGGAAAGACAGGAATATTCATCCCTGGCGCATGCTCAATCAAATCTACACTTTCCCAATTAGGTAGGCATTTTTATGAAACTTGGCACAGTTGTTCACCATCATGAGACGGAGTGTCCTGCGCAAGAACCAGGTCCCTAGGTCTAAGGTCAAGGTCACACTTAGAGGCCAAAGGTCAAATTCAAGAATGACTTTGTCCGGAGCATATCTTCTTCATGCATGGAGGGATTTTGATGAAACTTGGCACAATTGTTCATCATCATAAAACGGAGTGTCATGCGCAAAAACCAGGTCCCTAAGTCTAAGGTCAAGGTCACACTTAGAGGCCAAATGATACAAGAATGAAAAATTCAAGAATGACTTTGTCCAGAGCATCTCTTCTTCATGCATGGAAGGATTTTGATGTAGCTTGGCACAGTTGTTCACCATAATGAGAGGGAGTGTCATGCGCAAGAACCAGGTCCCTAGGGGTAAGGTCAAGGTCACACTTAGAGGTCAAAGGATACAAGAATGAAAACTTTGTCCGGAGCATATATTCTTTATGCATGAAAGGACTTTGATGTAGCTTGGCACAATTGTTCACCATCATGAGACGGAGTATCATGCGCAAGAACCAGGTCCCTAGAGGTAAGGTCAAGGTCACACTTAGAGGTCAAGGATACAAGAATGAAAACTTTGTCCGGAGCATTTCTTCTTCATGCATTGAGGGATTTTGATACAACTTGGCACAAATGTTCACAAGCATGAGACGGAGTGTCATGCACAAGAACCAGGTCCCTAGGTCTAAGGTCAAGGTCACACTTAGAGGCCAAAGGACAGATACAAGAATGACTTTGTCCGGAGCATTTCTACTTCATGCATGGAGGGATTTTGATGTAACTTGGCACAATTGTACACCATCATGAGACGGAGTGTCATGCACTGATCCCTTCTTTTGAATTACTTCCCTGTGCTGTTACTATAAATAGCTTATATTGTAACTTTTTCATTAGAAGTCGTAGGGAAAAATCAAGACCACTTTTCTGTAGTACAACATGCATGTTTGATCCAATTCTGATGTGTATTTTGAGCTATCTCTACCTGGTAAGGATTTTTGTGTGGACTTGTAATTTTTTTTTTTTTGGATTTTTTTTTCTCTCTTTAACGATTAACTTCCCTTAGCTGTTACTATAAATAAATTACATTGTAACTTTTTTATAATTGATCGTAGGGAAAAACCAAGACCACTTTTCTGTGGTACAGCATTGATGTTACTTTCAAAGTTTGGGTGTATTTTAAGGTATCTGTACCTGGTAAGGATTTTTTTTGTGGACTTAGAGAAATAAAAGAATTACAATAATTTCTAAAAATAATATTTGCTGTGACGGGCGTATATTGTGACATTCTGGCACTCTTGTTATACTTAGAAAATAAATTAAGTTAAAGTTTTGCGTGTGAGTACATATCTCTGTAACTAATAACGATATTTAATTGAAACTTCACACATGTCTTCAATGCCATTAGATTTACGTAAGACCACTGACTATGTTTTATAACTCTGGCCTACATTTTAGCAGTATTTTGCCCTTGTTTGTACTTAGAATATTCTGGTTAAAGTTTTGCATGCAAGCACATATCTCTGTAACTACAAGATATACTTATAGTATCGCGATATTTACATACTGATGAGAGTATGTTCCAATATCAACCAATTTTATGACAAGATTATTTTTAATGCAGCTTTCAAAAGAAAATACTGGAAAAGCAAATGGTATCATATCCTCGCTTTTAACTTAGTGCCTAATCAAATTATATTGGTATTGAACGCATACAAGAACGTAGTCTACTGCTGTAGATTCTAATGTATCTATAAATCTTTCTTCTTCACCTTCTTTACAACATGCTTTTTGGTTGATCACTACTACAAAATAAACGGGAAATGATCCTACCGATCCTTCTACCGTAAAATGCGATGTACAGATCGAGATTTATACTTAGTATATCGAATTAAAAAATGTGTACAGAGCGTCTGACTATGGACTTTTTTGGAAGAATACGCTTTTTCCTTGTGCCAAATAAATGTCCGCATAACTTGTCTGAACCGCAATGTCTTGCTTATTATTACAAATACGGGCAGTGTTGTTTTTTTTATTCCAAAATCTTCCTTTAAATTGATAGAAGTCCGATCCTGGGCGAAACTACGAAAATCGAGATCGATCCCTCTACGGTAACATGCGATATACCGAATGAGACATTTACTATCGACTTGAAAATTGTGTACCACGGTCCTTGCCATCATCAGGCAGTTCTTTTCAAATGTTACGGGGTGAGTTGAAGTCCGATCGATTCCCGATTAGCGCAGTGCTTTGTTTTCATATTATCGTGACATGATTGTTTTCTTTTTTAAAGGTCCAGTAACACTTATAAATAACTTACAAAAGATTATTTTTGTTAATACATTTCAGTTAAAAAAAACTACTTTACTCTAAAACATGTTACAATATATTTTTGTGACATTTTAGTTGTTTCTACACGGAAAACAGTTAATAGAAGACATTTCTCTTTTTTGCAATATCATTGAATAAAAATACTATGCTATATTTCTGTTGTATAATTTCAACTTAAAAAAGCAGCACTACAATTATCTTATCGGCCAAATTCGTCAGAAAGATTAAATTTCTTGTTAAAAGAAATGCTACTTGTGATCATTACATCCAAAGTGCTACTGGACCTTTAAACTATCTATTACTGTAACTCCAAAATGGACTGCTAACTGTGTTTAACTTTCATTGATTCACATGCTATACTTAAATTTCAAGTGTGTTAAATTTCCTTAGCATTTCATTCAAAATACATTTTAAGTAATACATCAGTTGTATTTTTTTCCTGGAGCAATCTGTTATTCTCGTGAAATTAAACCAATTAACAAATAAACTGACCTAATGTTCATCTCAATGTCAAAAGCTGACCATGGAGAAGGGTGCTGGTAATTTGATAGGGCTATTTAAGCCAATCTACAGATGCTATTTGTAACTCTCTGGAATTCCATGTTGTTATAACTTCACGCTCTGATCTGAAATTCTGTGAGAGACATTTTAGTAGGAGGTGTAGCCTGGCTCCCTGGCTGCATGGTTATCTTTTATATAAATACTGCAAGCAAAATAAGAAAATCTTAAGCCTCTAAAATAGCACATTTTTATCTAAAGGCTGAACCATACCTATGTTTGGAGCCAGGGGCAATAAAAATGTCAATGTAAAAACAACCTGCTGAAGTTACTTTCCTCTTAATGAATAAACATATATATGTAAATAAGAACAAACATAGGGACAGGAGCCAGTCTATAGGAGTAGCTACATTTAGCCGTCCCTGGACAAAGTGAGCTCTAACCGTCATAAATCATGTCAATTGAAGAGTATTTATGTACACAAACCTGGGAAAGACGGCAAGGTTGACTATACCGTGGCTTCTTTTGGTCAATATCCTGCAATTTACAGCCTGCTTCCGGCGATGATTTAGGATCAAAGTTACACACTTATATACTAGATTAATGGAAATAAGTAACGCGCACTCAAACTTCAACGTAATAGTGTGAAAATGAAATAATTTGGATACAAGGTGAGGTATAAAAATGTTAAAAATTCATGTAATTTTTCTAAAATATTTTGAGTTTGAAATGTTAATGTATTACACTACGTTTTATTTTGTGTCGTGCAACTGTGAATTAACGTCATTCAAATCTGGTTAGTATAAAAAGCAAATCAACTTAATTTTTGTTGAACAAGTATTAGGACATTTTTATTTATTCAGTATTCTAGAATTTCCCAGTAATATGAGTCCATTGTACCACTTATAATTAATACATGTATTCTGTAGAGACGTTTGACAATACTGTACATTTATATTATGTTGTCTAGGTTTTCAAAATCAGAAACGAAGCAAAAAGAACTTTTCTGAGGCTTAAGTGTTGAAGTTCAGTTGTGATTGTTATGCCCTAGGATATGCTAATGGATTGATGGAGAAGTATATTGATTCTGTTTCATTGCACTTTTTAAAAAAATTACAAATATTTCATTTTCTACAGATTTTTATGACATGTGTTTAACGAGTAAATTTAGTAGTTCTGAAACTTATTAATTCTCGCTGCTTACATTTTTTTTATTTCTGGTTTTGAACAATATTATACCTAAAGCGATTACTTTACTAAATACACACATTATTAATACTTATCACAAAACACCTAACTTTATTTCCAGCTCATAAATCAGTTATTGCGTTTCCCACACATATTTTACTTGAGTCTGAAAATTATTTAATATTACATGGTCATTTATTTTTTCTGCGAAATATGTATTTTTCAAATTTGTTATTTGCAGTCTGCACTGTATATTTGTTTGATTTTTTTGCCGTTTTCAACAGTATTTCATATAAGTAGAACTTCACATATAAGTTTAATTTTATTTTTAAACTTTCCTAGTCAAGTTTCTATTTGAAAAAAAAAACAACTAAAAATGAAATATTACATAAGAGACTATCGAATTCTTTTACTCGGCCCGCCACTTTGTAGACATTTAATTGATTATTCTGAATGGCTGCATTTGTTCAAATAGGAAATTTCGCGTCAATGTCTGTTTTCCGTTTATTTTTTAAAAGGTTGCGCGTTTTTTTTCAGGAACGTCTGGATTCAGATACAGAAAGTAACATGGTAGACATGTACATATTTAAAGCAAGTGGAAACCTTTAAAGTAAGTAAAATATGTTATATATCTTTATTTCTTTTTTAAATAGTTGGAATGTTTGGACAAAAGGTTATATAATTTCATAATACTTTAAGTTATTACCTTGGCGTGTAGAAATGTACATAAATTCTAGATACAATCAATTATGTCTTAAAGACAACATCTGAACACTAACAGGCTCTATAAAGACCGTCGTTTTTTGTTGGGTTTTTTTTTTTTTTTTTTTTTTTTTTTTTTTTCTTTTTGGTTTTGCTGACAAAATGTATTTTACCTGTCAAAAAAAGAATTCTCATGAGTGAAATTTACATTTCTTTTTAGAGTAGTATATGTTAGTAGAAGTGCACCATATGATGTAAGACCTTTTCTTTTGATGATACAAAGAAAATTCTATAGCACAACTGACATACTTAATACTTGTTTAGCAATGCACGTAAATTTAACGAAAACGTTAGTATTTAAAATATCGGTATGTTTAAATATGCACTCCTCAGAAGTGCTGATTTTCATACGTGTGTATTTTTATATTGTTTTTAGAGAACGAACAACTAAACTAAGAATTATGTGCACATCATAGGATATTGACGTCAATGGAAATAAAATGTTTGTACTAGTTGATCGCAGGAATATTGATGAAAAAGTTAAAAGGTATGGATATAACGATAGATGATTCTAAATTACATTATTACAACTTGTTACTACATGTACGTTAATATCATGAAACCCTAATTCATAATGATATTGTATAAACATTTGATAAAATTTGTCTAGATACGAGAGGAAAATGAAAGCAGTTTAAAGGGATAAAACAAGTTTAAAAATTAGCGGTTAATTTATGTTAGAAATGGAAAAAAAAGAAAGAATGACTAGAATGTTGAATTAAAATCTAACAACTCACAATGAACTTACTTCAATTTTTAAGCGAATTCAAATGCCAGATACTTTTAATATAATTTTCTTATAAATAAGATATTTCTTATCTTAATTTACCTGGAAATAAGCAGTTAATTTGTTTTTCAATGTAATTTCGATAACAGGATTAGGTACGCTTATTGGGAATGGACATTATGTTTGGTGCATTCCTTGTTGTAATACCTGGTTTTAATTATGGGGAGCTTATAAAGGCAGAAAAAAGAAGAGGTGATCAAAATTGTAAACATTAATGTAACATTAATTAGTGATATGTAATATGGAAGTAATATGGTTACTGCTTCCGCTAACCACCCCCGTCCGTCTTATGACTTTATCTAAATGTTTTGCTGTTAGCTGGCTCTTGCAGTAGGTAGAGCGCAGATTCAGGATAAGCAGGGTAGTCCATTCGATCCCAAGGTGAGAGGGGTATATGTTCATCGGAGTAATTTGATAAAAGACAGTAGGGTTGGTAAAATGTGAAATCTGTCTCCTGCAGCTCTATATAGATCGGAAACTATATCTTTTAGTTGTTAATAGTAACCTTAGAACAAATGTTACATAAATGTATTTACAGACATTCAGTGATAGGGATGAAGTGGAGGCCTTATCGATAAACAAAGAGTCCTTAGTTCAGGAAATGGTACAGCGCTGAGAGTATTTTGAAAGTTAAGAAAGGTTGGTAATTGTTATTGCATTAATTAATTTCTTATTGCTTGAATCTGTGAAATATCCGCATTTTAGCTCACTTGTCACGAAGTGACAAGGTGAGCTTTTGTGGTCGCCTGGCGTCCGGCGTCCGTCAGTCCGTCCGTCCGTGCGTAAACGTTGCTTGTGACCACTCTAGAGGTTACATTTTTCAATGGATCTTCATGAAATTTGGTCAAAATGTTCATCTTGGTGATATCTAGGTCAAGTTTGAAACTGGGTCAACTGGGGTAAAAAACTAGGTCAGAAGGTCTAAAAACAGGAAAACGTTGTGACCTCTCTAGAGGCCATACTTTTAAATGGATCTCCATGAAAGTTGGTCAAAATGTTCACCTTGATAATATCTAGGTCACGTTTGAAACTGGGTCACGTGCCATCAAAAACTAGGTCAGTAGGTCAAATAATAGAAAAACCTTGTGACCTCTCTAGAGGCCATATTTTTCATGGGATCTGTATGAAATAAAATATGGTTGAATGTTCATTTTAATGATATCTAAGTCAAGTTTGAAACTGGGTCAACTGCGGTCAGAAGCTAGGTCATTAGGTCTAAAAATAGAAAAACCTTGTGACCTCTCTTTTCAATGGATCTTCATAAAAGTTGGTCTGAATATTCATCTTTATGATATCTAGGTCAAGTTCGAAACTGGGACAACTGCGGTCAAAAACTAGGTCAGTAGGTCTAATAGTAGAAAAACCTTTTGACCTCTATAGAGGTCATATTTTTCATGGGATCTGTATGAAATGAAATTTGGTTTGAATGTTCATCTTAATGATATCTAAATCAAGTTTGAAACTGGGTCAACTGCGGTCAAAAACTAGGTCAGTAGGTCTAAAAGTAAAAAAACCTTGTGACCTCTCTAGAGGCCGTACTTTTCAACGGATCTTCATGAAAATTGTTCAGAATGTTTACCTTGATGATATCTAGGTCAGCTTTGAAACTGGTTCACGTGCCTTCAAAAACTAGGTCAGTAGGCCAAATAATATAAAAACCTTGTGACCTCTCTAGAGGCCATATTTTTCACGGGATCTTTATGAAAGTTGATCAAAATGTTCATCGTAATAATATCTAGGTCAAATTTGAAACTGGGTCAACTGCGGTCAAAAACTAGGTCAGTAGATCTAAAAATAGAAAAACCTTGTGACCTCTCTTTTCAATGGATCTTCATAAAAGTTGGTCTGAATATTCATCTTTATGATATCTAGGTCAAGTTCGAAACTGGGCCAACTGCGGTCAAAAACTAGGTCAGTAGGTCTAATAGTAGAAAAACCTTTTGACCACTCTAGAGGCCATATTTTTCAATTAATCTTCATGAAAATTTGTCTGAATGATCACCTTGATGATATCCAGATAAAGTTTGAAACTGGATCACGTGTAGTCAAAACTAGGTCAGTAGGTATAAAAATAGAAAAATATTGTGACCTCTCTAGAGGCCATACTTTCATGAGATCTTCATGAAAGTTGGTGAGAATGTTCTCCTTGATAATATCTAGGTCAGGTTCCAAACTGGTTCATGTGCCTTCAAAAACTAGGTCATTAGGTTCAATAATAGAAAATCCTTGTTTAATAAAAAATGCTGTGATAAATCCAGGATGACAGAAATGTGAAGTCTGCCCGGGTCGCGAACCTGAGCTGACCGGCTGCCTGACACATACTCTCTTTAACGTGACTAAGTCCGTACCTCGACACCCCCTCCCCCCCCCCCCCCCCCCCCCCCCCGCCAAGAAATTGTAAATTCGTCCTCGAATTCCAAAAGAACACAATATTGCAAACGTTGCAAGACTGTCCAAGCAAACATGCTAAAGACCCACTTTCTGAGCAAATTGTCAAAAAGTATGACTTCAGTTAGGGACTCGAACTTTGGACCTACCGACTGGGCTAACTGGCTACTTAACACATATTCTCTCTAAACGTAACGTAACGTAAAGTAAATCCGTACCGAGAAATGAGAAACTACTAAGATTTTTTTTCAATTAAGCTTGGTCATCACGATTGATAGACCATACTTCCTACAATCATGCTGATTCTGTCCAGGCTGTACTATATAAAACTAGTACTTTCGTGTTACTTTCTTTTAAAATTGTTTCTTGTGCTTATCATTTACGGAGAAAACCAACGCAGTTTTGTTTAACATAATTATTGTTCAAAAAGTGGTTTATACACAAAACAAACAAACAAACACGGGTTGTCATTTTATCTTCATTCTTTATATTTTACAATAAAGCAGCATTATTTTTTCAGGTGAAATGTATAAAGTGAGATTTCATGAAGATGGTTCCTAGTAAGTCCGGAATATGGCTCGTATTCGAAGAAAAAATGTGATTGTTTGTAAAAGCAGTTTACATGAAATATAGTTTGAGCTTTTAATCAAAATGTTGTTCTTTCTTTATATTCAACGGATGATTTTTTTGTAGTGCAAGTTAGCATAACCTTAAAAAGAGATGCAGGCAAACCTGTGTTAAAGACCACCTCTGAACAGAGGCCACCTGGCTCTAAAGACCACATGTTTTGTTTCCAGTTTTAACATATATTTTAGCCTGTGACTACCTCCAAATAAAGACCACATTTTGGCTCTACCTAGTCTTGTCTTTATAGACAGGTTTGAAAGTATATGTAAAAGTACACTCGAAGTTTTATCTAGCATTAGTGCAGTGACTGACCCATAAATTTTGGTCTGTCCGTTTGTCTCTCTGTATGTCACAAAGTTTAAATGTGCATATCATGTGAAACAGCAATGCGGATTCACACCAGTTCATTGTTTTGTGATCAGAGTTTTTTAATACTTTATATTCTAATGGGCCCGCTTTTACCAAACTTTACATGACTGGCCAGTGCCTATAATTTTTATTGGAGTTATGGCCCTTAATTTGTCATATCTTATCCCGTATTGGCAAGCTCATTTTAAGCGATATCTATATACTAGCACGTGTTTATACCAAGCTGCGAAATCTCTATATTCATGTAGTTATCATGTACATTTTTTCGCTGATGAAGTAAATGTAATAAATATACACTTTTATTTAATAATAATATATTTTTTTCTACAATTCAAGTGTAGACCTGTACCATTGAAAAGCATTACTGAGCAGACATATTTCATCCATTTACTTTCATAATCTACTAAAACAGATATTATAAGCAATGTAATTGTACCCTGGCAGTGCAGTGGATATAATATCATAATAAGAGTATGGTTACAATACATTCCAGAACTCGAAAACTATTCGGTGTGATATAACTGTTGAAAAGCAGAGAGGGGCACGCGAAGTCTTACTCCACCAAAGAAGGCTGAAAAATCGCCATATGAACTTAATTTCTGCGATGTGACCAAACAAAGAATTAACTGGGAAAAAAAAACAGAAACTAAATGGCGATTTTATCGCAAGAAATTTAAACAGTTAATAACTCCAAATATTCCCTATCAATTAATTTTCTTTCAAGGATGACGTGAACTAACGTGTTTTTTTTTTTTTTTGTTTTTGTTTTTGTTTTTTTTTTTTTGCAGCGTTTCAGCGGAATTACGCTATTCTCAAACTTGAAAATAATTTCCTCATTCAAAATGTTATACTTGTCCGATCCTCTTTTCATGTGTTGGAGTAAGCGAATTATTTTAACATACAATTATTCCCTAACTAGCAAACGTGTGCTATTTACACTTTATTCCAAGGGTTTAAATCCTATTCGCTCTTAGCGAAATTTCGTTAAGAGGAGGACGTTGCACTGCAAATATACTCTTTCCTCAGAATGCCTTAGCGAAATTACGCTATCTATAGATCGGATGAACCATAAACTTTATAGTATTGTTTGCGAAGAACATTGTATAAACGGTGATGATTATTCTTGTCTAAGAAGAAAGTAACGAATTCCTTCGATACGTACATACATTAGAACTCTAAATGAAGTAGCAACAGTCTCGATTTTAATGGTTAAGTTCTGCATTTTTATGGCAAATTGATAATACCGCTTAACGATGTTGTAAAAGTAAAGAAAACATTATTCCAAAATGTCAGGATAAAACGATTTGTATACCAAATTGGCATGTTTTTGACAGAACTTGACAGTTTGGAAACTGTCAACTGCAAATGGAACGTGTTAAGTCGTTTTAACGTCTCCCGCTCGATCGACAGTGCTTCGTTTCGTTCGACGTCTCAGAGACACGGACACGCTTGTCGATATGTCTCGTTCAGGTAGACCACGTGTAACGTAAGTGCGGCAAGACAATTATAAACGTCAACGCCATTTGCGTGACAGATTTTGTGCGGCTAAATCCACTTTTTGTTTAGTGTTATGTCGCCGTGGACGGCCTATTAGCTGACATAAAGCTTAAGTGAGGAATCGGCTTAGACAACGGGAAGTTATCTGTCACAGGCCTTACCGCGGTCTAGTACTTACGCTACGTCACCGTCACCAACGTCCAATCTGGGTCGCAACCATCGCGATCAGCGTTTGCATGTCGAACTGTTTAGTGATATGTCACGTTTCATCTTGTTGAATGCCGACGAACGTATCCTTGTCTACGGTCGACATTGTGACCGCTACGCTAACAGTTGCATTCTGCAATACATTCGGCGGAGTCATGATCTCGACAGCAATCAACCAACTCGTCATTTGTCAGGGTTATTACAGCCAAGTGTTACATTGACCAGATATTACGACTTCTTGTTGTCCCTGTATTCCGTCAATGTCAAGGCTTGTTCTTAATGCATGGCACAACCTCATTTGACACCTGGAACTTTTTACAGACGAGCAACATTTTTGCCTTGGCCGCAACCATCACTGCACTGCAGTCCGATTGGACACGCCTGGGGTTACCTTGGACAGCGGTTACGTCAACGGCAACCGTAGCCCTCAAACGTCAAAGAACTGATAAAAGCGCTAAACCAGGAGTGTACCATAATCCAACGGTATTTGCACCGTAACTAGGGCGGGCCGATGGGGCGACATATTGCTGCTGTGGTTGCCAGTGGAGGTGGTATTTGAATTCCTCTGACCAGTCTATTGAAGCATAATACGACCATGAAATACTGTCTAATTAACCCTCAGTTCTTTTAAATCAATAAATTTGCAAATGGAATTATTCTTTCCTAATTTTGAATTACGGTTAACAAATATATTGTACAATGAGTTCGAATGAGGCATTTTTTCCGTCATTGTATGTTATATGTTCAGGTTTTTCAAGTATATATGGTACTGGTTACCTAACATGTAAGTTCACTTATAGCGTAAAATCTACTTAATGTATTCATCATGTTGAATAAAAACACATTTAGACACTTTACACTTTAAACTGATAAGGTACTCCTAAATGTAGGTCATAATATCTAGATATGTAATCGACTTAGATTAAACAAGACCGTTTGTGGCACAACTGCATTAAACACTTTAAAGATAATTTCAACGTACTTTGGACTGGGTGAATTGATACTTGTGAGACTTTGTGCGTGACTTACATGAACGCGGTATAGGTTTCAGAGAATCCGGATAACTGAATTTTAAAATTTAAAACTAAGATCCACAATACAGTCTGTTCAGGATATCATAATATATTATGTTTTATGATCAATAGAACGGTGTTGGCAAAATTCCTAGATGATGAAGCATAAGGTAGTAATTTTATATCTAATTTTGACAACTGTGACAAACGCAAAATCAAGTAGCGAACCTTGCGATGTGGAATGTGAATGGATTTCATGGCATTCATGGTCTGAATGTAGCAGTTCTTGTGGCGGTGGTTCCCGGAGCAGGTACAGACAATTTTGTTGCAAGCATGAGCTGATTGGTGATATACAAGCATGTATGGCTAACTGTGGAATGGACTACGATAAGCATAGCGAAGAATTTAGCGAATATGAACAATGTAATACACACTGTTACCACGGTAAGTAGAAATGATTTGCAATGGACTTATACTATAAGTATACAAAGATACTATAAGTATACAAAAATCAAGTATAAAATATTAAGCCTTGCTTAAGGATTGAGACAAAATACAAAGCTGGTTTATCATTTAGATATACAAAATATTGTAAAATTATAACGAATGAGGTATTTAAAATATTCTTATAGACGTTAGAATAAAACGAGATAAGGAAAGTTGGTGTTATTTTCTTTACATAGTTTAAGTCTTATACTTACATTTTGAGCAACCCCAATTCATAGCAAGAAAACGTTGTTTCACGTGAAAATTAATTGAACAGCATAAAAACATGTATATTTCTCGACACAACAACTATCAGTTTACTGATATTTACATTGAATTCCAAAAAAAACAAACTGCTGGATAAAATGGCCACGCTTTCGAACTGTTCAGCGCCTTTATAAAGTCACCATTTTCAAAGAACTGTTACGTATGTTCGTTTTGGCGCATTTGCAGTAATGTCCCAGAGCTGAAATCTCACATAACTAGGTTGAACGTAGTTTTCAACAATTGTTTATTTTTATTTTTACAAATGATATTCATTTTTAAAGTGTGTGTGTGGAGGGGGGGGGGGGGGGGGGGGGGGGGGGGGGGGGGGGGGGGTGCATCTGTTTGAGAATATCTTCAGTATCCATTTACAGGGCAGTACGACAGAACATAATGGTCAGGTAGATTTTGGTAAAGATGTAGCTCGTTTATCAAATATTTCTGTGTTTTGAAGATTTACTCCTAAACTTTAAATTTGTTGGGCAATGTCAGAAATGTACATGTACTCTGACCTACAAAGTCAGCCAACCGATTTTATTCTTCACATTGTTAAATTCATGTACCTGCTCATGATTTCCTCGTGCAGCCCGTGTGTGTCAACCATGTGGTTTTATTGAGCGGATTTTACACAGGTACAACATTTTCAGAGATTTTCTGACAAAGGATCAGTCTCGGTAACGCCGATGCTAAATTTCGAAGAGAGGGTCAAAGTTAGCGAATGTGGGCGAACGCAAGAACAAGTCGTTTTAACGTCTCCCGCTCGATCGACAGTGCTTCGTCTCGTTCGACGTCTCAGAGACACGGAAACGCTTGTCGAAATGTCTCGTTCAGGTAGACCGCGTGTAACGTCAGTGCGGCAAGACAATTATAAACGTCAACGCCATTTGCGTGACAGATTTTGTGCGGCTGAATCCACTTTTTTTGTTTAGTGTTATGTAGCCGTGGACGGCCTATTAGCTGACATAAAGCTTAAGTGAGGAATCGGCTTAGACAACGGGAAATAATCTGTCACAAGCCTTACCGCGGTCTAGTCCTTACGCTACGTCACCGTCACCAACGTCCAATCTGGGTCGCAACCATCGCGATCAGCGTTTGCATGTCGAACTGTTTAGTGATATGTCACGTTTCATCTTGTTGAATGCCGACGAACGTATCCTTGTTTACGGTCGACATCGTGACCGCTACGCTAACAGTTGCACTCTGCAGTACATTCGGCGGAGTCATGATCTCGACAGCAATCAACCAACTCGTCGTTTGTCAGGGTTATTACAGCCAAGTGTTACATTGACCAGATATCACGTTCTCTTGTTGTCCCTATATTCCGTCAAAGTCATTGCTTGTTCTTTAAGCATGGCAACGCACAACCTCACTTGACACCTGGAACTTTTTACAGACAAGCGCTAAACCAGGAGTGTGCCAGAATCCAACAGTATTTGCACCGTAACTAGGGCTGGCCGATGGGGCGACATATTGCTGCTGTGGTTGCCAGTGGAGGTGGTATTTGAATTCCTCTGACCAGTCTTTTGAAGCATAATACGACCATGAAATACTGTCTAATTAACCCTCAGTTCTTTTAAATCAACTAATTTGCAAATGGAATTATTCTTTCCTAATTTTGAATTACGGTTAACAAATATATTGTACAATGAGTTTGAATGAGGCATTTTTCCCGTCATTGTATGTTATATGTTTAGGTTTTTCAAGTATATATGGTACTGGTTACCTAACATGTAAGTTCACTAATAGCGTAAAATCTACTTAATGTATTCATCATGTTGAATAAAAACACATTTAGACACTTTACACTTTAAATTGATAAGGTACTCGTAAATGTAGGTCATAATATCTAGATATGTAATCGACTTAGATTAAACAAGACTGTTTGTGGCACAACTGCATTAAAACACTTTAAAAATAATTTCAACGTACTTTGGACTGGGTGAATTGATAATTATCAAATTAGGCCAGAATATCACAGTATGTAAACTATAAACCTGATAAACCTTTCGCTTCCTTTAAAAATAAAAGTTATTGCGATCTTATCAGCAATAGAAAACTTTTTGTCTGGCCGAAAAATAAATTATATTTACATTACAAATAACTCATCAATTATATTTTGTAATGGATTATATAATTTCAACAAATAATTTTTTAACCCAGGCTTATATGCTATAACAATCAAACATTGTGACGTATATTTAGTCATATATCAGAAGCTACATTACTATGAAAATGAGAAAGCTAAGTCTGCCCGTGAAGAATTTAAATAAAACAAGAATATAATTTTGGTAATTTTCATATCGCATATCTCAAAAAAATGGGTTTGCTTTCATTTCGGTGCCACAAAACCTAAACCTAAATAATGTATCTTTTAACCAGTTTCTTATCATGAAACTCTTGATGAATGTTTGCCAAACCTGGTATGTAGCATCCATTGATAGACATTACTTTACTGTTAATTAAATTGTTCAGATTGACTGCAATTACTGACCATCAGAGCTAAAAATGTCATAAGTTCCTTGTAAGAAGCAGGGCAGAGGTCTGAGTCAAATTAGGACCTGTGCCCTCTAGGGATTCTTGTTCTGATTTACAGACTGAAACGTTCTAGTATGACAAATTCTTAAATTTATCGTTATCTCAAGTCAAACTCAGTCAAGGTAAATTTTGTTTAAATATAAATGCATCAAAAGAAAACGTTGTCATACACATGTCGTTTGAACAATTTTCATTTCATGTAGTCAAATGAATTAAATTTTTGTCTAGGTGGATCACTTAAGCTAAGTGGCAGGGGTTGCAAGTGTTTATATCCTTTGGGTATTGCTGCGAATATGATAGGTAATCTATTGTACAATTTTGGCTGAAGAAATTTTTTGTGTGCAATCTTGCATTAACGAATAAACTCGTGAGCAAAATTGCAGATTTACTTCAAACAACATCCTTAAATTTTGTTTCTCTTGTTAGTTATATTTCAGTTTATAATAATATCTGTCATAATACTGTCATTTGTACAATTATATGGAAATTTTTAGAAGAATCAAAATGCATCAGCACCAATACTACTGTTGCGAATTACAGAATAAGTTTTAAATTTTCTTTTCATAAGTATTTATTCTTTCTTTAGTTTTACCAGGTTGTACCCCGTTCCCCCACAGATGTAATATTTGTGTTAGATTCTTCCGCAAGTCAGACAAAGGAAAAGCTCGATGCACAACTTGATTTTGTGAAAAAGTTTATCGAAAACGTTAACATCAGCAAGGAAGAATTTCAGATAGCAGTTATAGCATATTCAACAGAAGCAAGAGTAGAGTAGATATAAACCTTAATTAGTCCACCGATGAGGACACACTGCGTCATCTAATTGAAGACATCAGAGTCCGGCCTGGTGCCACATTTACAAATAAAGGGCTAAAAATAGCAAAGGAAGTTGCGAGAGAAAGTGAGTGACGGAAAGGCATGGTGACCTTGACTTATGCATTTGTTCTTACTGATGGAATGTCAAACAAACGAACGGAAACAAGAATCGTTGCTAAGAAATTAAGAAATGCTGATGTTCATGTTGTTGCAATAGGTATTGATTTTGAAGTATCTTTTTTCCTTGTTATAACCACTTTATCATGCACATAGACATAGTTTTGGTTGCGGGTTTACTCCGCTACCAAAGTTACAAGTGTTTTCTGACAATCATATAGCATCTTTATTTTATTCCAAATCACATCCAAAGATGTTCATGTGCTACACAAAATAGTCCCATTCATAAATAATGCGGATGAATTATCAATGATCAAGCAGTTCTAATACAATCTGTATCCATTCACACTGACACTAACTTAAAAATTAGATTATATAAGATCTAACAATGGTAAGGTTTTCCAGTTCATGGTTACATCACAAGCTAGGTCAGGCAGAGTTCATCTTAGATATGAGGCATATATGTATTTGTTTCTATAATAATAATAATAATAATAATAATAATAATAATTACTTTATTTAAAGAAGGTAACACATAAAGATATATAACAGTGTATATTTATAGATTGGCATTTAAACAGAAAATAAATCTACCAAATCCCGCAACCACCAGACATCTCAAGGCTTTGATTATATCTGGCACCTTGTTCCGTCCTAAGCTAACCTAAGGCCTGAAGGCAAGGACAAAAGTACAACAGAAAAAAAATCACATTCAAAGTTACAACGAATCCTGATTTTTTTTTTCTAATTCGTGTAGCACCAAGAATGTATAAGATAAATTTAATGCTGAATATAAATTCGGACTGGATATGCCTAATACTGCTGCAGATAAGTCAAAGAACGAGAATTCACATTTATTTTGATGTTTATTCTATTATTTTGTCATTTTTTTTATCAGGAATTGGAAAAGAAGTTCCACATCAAGAACTCGTCGATATTGCTTCTATGGGAGATACGTTCAGTCCCTCTTACGTTTTCTCTGTTGGCATTAAGCCCTGGATACCTTACTGAAGCAGCTCGTGCAGATAACATGTGACGATTGCAGCGCTGCCAACCACCTATCTTATATTGTGTTTCTACTAGAAGAAAGTTATTAAATGACTGAGACGGAATTTCAAATTTCGCTGGATGTTATGACGTCCATTGTAAAGAATACTGATCATATTGGTGAAGACGGTGGTCCAGCTTGGTTCAACTTGGCAACACATTGACAACAGTAATTGAACTTTCAAGCAATCAGTCACAAGAAAACCTAATGGTACAATTTCAATCATTATACAGGAAGCAGATGTATGTAGTAAAGATGAAAAATGTGCTGAAAGAAATATCACGTCAGCAATTGATCAAATATTTAAGACATTCCGTAGCATAAATAAGCGTCAAAATTCTAGAAAATTTCTTATTGTGATGTCAAATGGAAAGTTTGAAATGTCATCACAGAAGAAATGATGGCAATTAAGGAAATGTCAGGTATCAAATTGTTTGTGATTAGTCCAGGACTTGAAATAAATATGGACGGCTTGTTATCATTGGCTAAAGAAACAAATCATTTGTAAGCAGTTTTTGACAGTGAGGACACTTCAAAACTCGATGTCATGCAATCAGAATTTGCCTACAACTTTTGTATTAAAATGTAACAGGCTAAAAATACTTCAGCCCTGACCGGGAATCGAACCCTGGACCTCTCATACCTAAGGCTAGCTTTTATAGTGACGTGGTAGAGTGTTCGCCTAAGTTGTGAGGGGTTTTATAGCGACATGGTACAGTGTCCGCCTTAGGTGTGAGAGGTCCTGGGTTCGATTCCCGGTCAGGTTTGAAGTATTTTCAGCCTGTTACATTTGGCACCCAACGTAAATAACTCACGAGTAGAAATGAATGGACACCATGGAACGTCCCACAGAGGTTCAAACTCCTGGAATTTGAGAACGAATTCTTAAATGAAGGGGGTGTCTGTAGTAAGGTAGAGTATAAGGGTGCACTTATACTCCCTTGCTATTGAGCTAGCTTTTATAGCGACGTGGCAGAGTGTTCGCCTTAGGTGTGAGAGGTCCCGGGTTCGATTCCCAGTCAGGCCTGAAGTATGACCAGCCTGTTACAAAAACATGAATTAATAAATCTATTCCCGATCCCTGATTCTAATTACATACCTGACGGTCCGTCCACAGATAAATGAAAGTTATAATTACCTCACGAGTTAGCCTATAGTCTAACCTGAATGTAACATACTCATATAGCATGGCAAGGAAATTTAATCAGCCAGAATTGTTATGACTGAATACGAAAATACGTCTTCAACATTTTAGAATAGCTTGACGTAGGGTCATTTGATGCTTTTTGAATCACTTTGAAAATTCTAATTTATAGAATGAACAAAGAAATTCAAATTTATTTTACTATCTGCCTTTCTGTGAAATAGTGGAATACATATAAGCGAAATTAAACTGACAATTCTACTGATTCAAAGCCTAAGGAACCACTAAATGCAATAGAAAAAGAATTATATGTAATCGAAAATTCTTTTAAAGGTAAATATTAATCTAAAGGATATATATTTGTTTCACAGAAAGGTCAACATTTATGTCACCGAGTTAGTGACTATGTACTAGCTCATTTTAATCGCGCATTTATCACTTAAACCGCTTTGTTCGGCAACTGGGCACTACGCATATTGAATATTTTAATTCATCAAAAATTGCATACCAGTAACATTTTGTCAATGTTTTCTCAGAGACCCTACGATTCATTCACACAGGAGTTCTATTTTAACAGGCATTTCGATTGGTCGATATGAAAGGTGTGTAAATCGTTTTGTTTTAACTTTAGAGAAGGATGACGGTATCAATTTGGGCAAAACTTAGAATTTTACTCCGGACGAATTGTGAACCACAGGATATTATAAGCCCAAGTAATATGAAGAAACTGATTAATGCGTTTTCCCCTCAAATGCAATGAAAAAATAACTGTTTATTTAACTTGTGAACTGCAATTAAAAGGTGAGCCGCTGCCAAATTTGTTCAGTACTTAAGAATATAAGTATTAAAAGTAGTCAAAACTACAAAAACTTTTTAAAAACAAGTCACTTTATTTTTAACCAACGTTTCGGCTACATCAGCCTTCTTCAGGGTTCAAAATAAACATAACAAAGGAAGTGACGTCAACGTCAAACGACGTCGATGACGACAACGTCAAAATTAAACAAAGAGTTTGGCGTAAAAATCATAAACAGGATCATAGTATGATACATAAAAACTGGTGAAAAAATGCAGTATAAGTGCAATGATTAAGGAATAGCACCAGTAAAAACTGATTATGGAATACATACAAGTAATAAAATATACATATATAACAAGTATTTCAGAAAGGCATTAATACAGAATTTTTGAATTCATTCCTTGTGGAGACACAGTGCCCAAACGGTACATCCAGGAAGTCTCTTTTAAAAGCCTTTTCCAAGGATTAGTTACTTTATCAATGGGCATAAAAGAGAAATCCTGGATAGTATGTCCTTGAGAATTAAAATGTTCAGAAACATTAGTAGTAGTTTCTGGATAATGATTGATATCAAATCTATGACTATTCATTCTTTGTGAACATTGCTGGTGCGTTTGTCCAACATACTGTTTAAAACATTTATTACATGTTATTAAGTAAATAACATCAGTTGAAACCGGGCAACGAGAAAACCGGTCACCGTGGCCCGCTGGTTAAAACAAAACGATTTACACACCTTTCATATCGACCAATCGAAATGCCTGTTAAAATAGAACTCCTGTGAGAATGAATCGTAGGGTCTTAAGGAAAGATGACGGTCTCAATGTGGGCAAAACTTTAAAACCGGGCAACGAGAAAACCGGTCACCGTGGCCCACTGGTTATGGCGTCCACCTCGGGATCGGGAAGTCGAAGGTTCAAGTCCCATGGGGAGCGTTCGTCCGGGGGATGTTTGTCATGGGACTCTTTCCGAAAAGGCAGGTTCGTGAGCCGCGAGTTAGTTAAATGAATGGTCACCGACTTCTATCCGCCTGGCGTGTGGCATAGTGGTAGGAGTTGGGAGATAATTGATACGCACAATAAAGGTGTCTAATAAGCCAAATTGGCTGACCTTTCAAAAGGGGTGACACTATAATAAACAAGACCTTTATATTACTCTGGACAATGTGAGAACTGCACACGATATGACAAGCCTTAGTAATATCAGCTCACTGGGACTAAAAGTGTTTTTCACATAATTGCAATTAAAGATTAACTGTGTATTTAGTTGTAAACCGCTAGATGTGCTGCCGACTTCGTTCAGTAGTTAGGGTAGTTTTACGGTCTCAGTTGGAAAAAAATCAATACATTTTACCCATGACAAAGTGAGCACCGCACAAGATGTTACAAGTCTTTATAATATCGGGCCAATATAACTAAAGTGGTTTTTGGTCAATTGCAATGAAAACGTATATGAGTAATTTGTTTGTTAACTGTAATCAGAGGAGGCGCTCTGTCGAATTCGTACAAGACTTAGGACAGAATTACAGTCTGTAATATAGGGCTGCTCTTTCGCCCATTTGCAATATGAAAATATATTAAGCTTGTGAACTGCAATTATATAGAGATAGTGCGCCGACGAGTTCGTTCTGTAGTTAGGACAGGATGACAGTCTCCATTGGAAAACAATATAGAAATTTTACCCAAAACTAAGTAAGAACCGCACACGATGGTTTTGTTTGTTTCTTTTGGGTTTAACGCCATTTTTCAACATAACGCACACGATGGTACAAGCCTTAGTAATAACAGATCAATGTAACTTAAGTGATTTGTTTTGGGAAATTGCAATGAAAATGTAACTGTTTACATCAGACAAGGTTAGAATCGCACACGATATTGCAAGCCTTAGAAATATCGGGCCACTATGACCAAGTGTTTTTCGCTCAACTGAAGTGAACAAATAACTGTGTATTTTGCTCGTGTACTGTAATTAGGGACGCTGCGCTGCCGAATTCTTTCAGTAGTTAGGGCAGGCTGAGGGTCTCTATTTGGACAAAACTTAAAATTTTACTCCAGGCAGAGTGAGAACCGCATACGATTTTACAAGCTTTAGTAACATCAGGCCACTGTAATTAGAGTGCTCTACGCTCAATTCCAGTGCATTTAGCTTGTGATAATAGTAATAATAATAGCTTGTGAACTGCAATTAGAGGGACAGTGCTGCCGATTTCTTTCAGAAGATAGTGCAGTATGTCGGTCTTAATTTGGTCTAAAATGGAAATTTTGCCCCGGACAAATAGAAAACCGGACGTATTATTACAAGCTTTAGCAATATCAGGCAGCATCAACAAGGTTTTTCGCTGAATTGCAATTAAATAATAAATGCTTATTTAGTTTGTGAACAGCAATTAGAGGTGCAACGCTGCCGAATTCGTTCCAACGCTACCTTCCACTCTGATGTTTTTACACAGCTCATCACTCAGACTTTTTAAGCCCGCCCGCTTAGCTCAGTAGATAGAGCGTTGGTCTACGGATCACGGGGTCGTGAGTTCGATCCTCGGGCGCGGCGTATGTTCTCCGTGACTATTTGATAAACGACATTGTGTCTGAAATCATTAGTCCTCCACCTCTGATTCATGTGGGGAAGTTGGCAGTTACTTGCGAAGAACAGGTTTGTACTGGTACAGAATCCAGGAACACTGGTTAGGTTAACTGCCCGCCGTTACATGACTGAAATACTGTTGAAAAACGGCATTAAACCCAAAACAAACAAACAAACAAACAAAATCACTCAGACTTTGGTAAAAGGTCCACCTGGCCTTCTTGTTGTTCCATCTGGGGATGTTAGGTGAAGTAGAGGCCAACGGTCCATAGTAAGTTGGACTGGGCGATGGTCGCTACCTCCTAGTTGTTCATTGATTTCCCGCTTGACATGTCCATGTATGTCATCAGTACATAAAGCAAGATCAGGGGTTGATGTTGTTCGCCAGCTTCTAGAGTAAAAAGTTGGGGGATCACCTGGCTTGTTGCTGAGGTTTAGCTTGTTATCATATTGCCAGGTCTCCAATTCCTCTCCACGTTTATCCAGGTGGTCATATCCCCAGCTTTGTTAGTGACTGTTAAAGTCTCCTACAATGATGAACCTGGTTTCATCAGTTGTTACTTTGTCAAGGGACAGAAGTTTGTCACTTGGAGAGAATATGTTCACAAGTTTCAAACTGAACTCGTTCTTTCTTAGGCTCAGAACTTGGAACTCGGAGTCATCCATATGCGTGTTGGTCTGGACAGCGCTGATGTTGTTCCTGACCAATGTCATGATGCCTCCTTTTCGTCTGCCAATTCTGTCACAGCGGAACCACTGGTATCCTCTGACTTTGAAGGATTTCTCTGGCTGTAGGTGAGTTTCCTAAATGCAACAGACATTGATGTCTTTCTCATGGAGGATATGCTCAAGTTCAGCTTTTTTGTTGAAGACACCCGCCGCATTCCAATGCATTAGCTTGAAAGGTTGATGCGGATTGGTTCTTCTTCTTCGTATGTTCCACCTTCTTCTCTTTGCATGTTGTGGATTGAAGGAGGGACCCCCAGTAGCTGTGGGTGGACTCTGTCGAGGCTCAGAGCCCGGCACTGAAAACCCCTGGAGGGACCTCAGAGATTCAGCACCAAATTGTTGAATACCGGATGGCTGTGTAGTCATAGCGATATTGCATGGTGCTGTGGTTCGTTAAGAGAGTGCCAATGACCCAACACCTCTGTCTTCAACTCTCTAGGTTTCTTTCGGGGTTACCTCACCCTTAGTTCCGAGTTAAAACACACCGGTGGGCCTGGCATGCCACATGTCTGAGGACAGACCTCCTCCGAGTCCCCTGCAGTTCTGCCCGAGGCCGCAAGGTGCTCAGTTACCGTGTGAAGCCAACTCGGAGGCACTGTAAAAGGGCTTGTCTGCAGAGAGGCTATGTACTGGCAGGGAAGACTTACGCACTCGGCTCCTTTTTCACCAGAAGGCTAGCCAGCGGTGGGGGCTGAAAACGGAAGGTGACAAGTGACAAGCACACAACAAACAGCACACCACACTTGACGCATCAGCAGACCAATGCCACACAGACGTAAAACGTACCTAAATTTCTTCCACAATATGTGATCTAAAGAGTAAAGGCAAAAGGGGCATGTAATAAAACTCAGTATGTTTAAAGATGTTAACAATATATAGTATTCGGTATGTTACATTTTATATCAAGTATCTGGCATTTCGAATTAAGTGACGGTTACCATTAATTAATTGGCGTTTAGTTAATTAATTGGCATTTAGCATTAAATACTGGTCATTTATCATTTGGCAATACGCATGGCGCAACGGCCCTTCATACTAAGGTTATGAGATTATGTTATCAAAACTGTTCGTTCGAAAGTGTTTAGAAATTATCTTTAAAAGAGACAACATTATATAACAAAGGCCAAGCTGCATCTATATACTGATATCTTCAGCTCTTTTCCTGTAAAAGAACTAAGCAATAAGCATTTTGCATTTATTGTTTCGTATTTTTCAATTAACTTTTATAATTTATTGTTTAACAAATTATTACCATTGAACAGGCATTATTTGACTTTAAGTGTATTGCAAATAGCACTTAGTAATAAATATTTGGCATTTAGCATGGCGCATCGGCCTTCCATACTGAGCCTTCCGAAGTAATATGGATCTTTGACATTTCGTTTACAAACTATTATGCAAAAGGTGTTTGGTATCTATTATTGATATCTGATATTTAGCAAGAGGTTTCGATAGAAACATGTACATGAACATTAGCATCACTTTGGTAAAACCGCTCCATACACACTGGAAGTCTTTACTCCCATTATGATACCGCTGAAATATGTATATTACAATGTTATCAATTTCAATCTGTTCTTTTCTATCTGAAAGAGAACTAGACATTAAGCTTATAGACATCTGTTAGACCACATGTTTTAAGTTTACTCAGGAGAATGTTATGGGAAAGGCAGTCAAATGCTTTTGATAGGGCCCTCAAAAAGCAGCAAAATATTCCTTTGAGTCAGGAGCTGTTTTCCATTCCTCAAGAAGTAAAAGTAAATTATCAACAAAGAGAAAAACAATAAGACAGGCGTTTTATGCTTATCGTGTCTATAGTACAATGCAGACAATGTCATAAAAATAAATGTTCCATATGTTTTCCATTAATTAATTTAATAAATATTATTTTCTCATATAATATGTGTTAGATATTCCTAGCTGAAGAAGCAGGGCGTTGGATGTCTTAAAGCTCCAGGTGTTATAGTTCCATGATGAATATGTACAAAGCATGTTGAACAAGCTGTAATTCATCTTCCATCGTGCACCAGTCACATTGTCGCAAAATTTCATATTGCTGAGGTATTCCACATATTTTATGCTTTCTTCAACGTTGAACTTCCCATTTATGAATATCTGGTTTACAGGGCAGAGCAGTGTGCGAAATGTAAACAGACAAAAACAAAATATATACTATTCACAGTTATACAATAAAACTCGAAATGATGAATGATATTCTTCTTAGAAGTGGTTCTGAATTTGAAGTCATACATTGGTACACATTTGTATTGTTTAATTTATTCACATTGCACACTTCTGATGCATATACACATTTTAGCATTCACGTGACGACTGACATACTTTTTAAAAAACACCCTCCAAATAGAATAATTTTGTAATCTAAACCAGAACTTCATCTGAGATATTGAATATCGAAGGAATGTAACCACTTGTTCAATATCTATAGATCAAAATTACCGAACGTTTTTCGCTTTTGCATGAGTGACCCCAAAATCAATAGGCGTCATTTCGCTGTGCATGTCCAATCATCCTATGAAGTTTCTACGCTCAGGGTCATGTGGTTCTCAAAATATTGATCGGAAACGGTTTTCCATATTCTGGCCCCTTTGACTTTGACCTTTAATGAAGTAACCTCAAAAACAATAAGGGTAATTTGCTGTGCAAGTTCAGTCATCTTATAAAGTTTCAACATTTTGAGTCAAGTGGTTCTCCAGTTATTGATTATTGAAAGAGTTTTCCATGCCCAGGTCCCTGTTACCTTTGATAGAATGACCCCAAAAACAATATAGGGGGTTATCTACTCTATAAGCCCTATCACCCTATGAATTCGTTCTACGTTCTCGAGTTGATCGGGTATAATATCTGACGAATTCATGCCCCTGTTACCTAGAATTTTGACCAAGTGAACCTAAACATCAATAGGCCTCAGTTGCGGTGCATTTCCAATCATCCTGTTAAGTTTTAACTTTCCGGGTCAAACTGAGATTTTTATAGAAGTAAATAGTGTTTCTGCATCTTTGTTTCCAACTATTCAATAAAAACAATAAAATTGAGCATGTGATCAAATGACGGGAAATCCATTTAGGCTGCACAGTACAATGCAACTTCTGTAGAGCAACATCCTTTGGGAGATACAAATATTGACGTTATGCAATTTTTTTTTTATTTAACGTCGCACCGACACATGATAGGTCATATGGCGACTTTACAGCTTTAATGGTGGAGGAAGACCCCAGGTGCCCCTCCGTGCATTATTTCATCACGAGCGGGCACCTGGGTTGAACCACCGACTTTCAGTCAGCCAGCTGGATGGCTTCCTAACATGAAGAATTCAACGCCCCGAGTAAGGCTCGAACCCACATCGATGAGGGGCAAGTGATTTGAAGTCAGCGACCTTAACCACTTGGCCACGGAGGCCCCCGACTGTTATGTAAAGGTTGTTGTTCTGGAGAGGTAAATTTGATAGTATTTCTCCTTTGGGAAATTTTGATGATGTTGTTATAGAGGTTTTTGCTTAAGAGAGGGCCGCTCTGGAGAAGTTGTACTGTAGTAAAGAAATTTAATTTACGTTCTTATCAACAATCTTCTGATAGCTGTAACACATAGCAAGACCCATTTAAAAAAGGATCACTAGCCTTTTGTTCTTAAATGACCTATAAACCGCCAAAAATCACAAAAAAGATGTACGGGTCAAATATCTTCTAAGAGAGTTTTTTTCCTGACAGTTTAACTGATTGAGTATCTTCCAAACTGACAGCTACAATGTGGGTATAAACACATGAGTAATAAGGTTTATTTACATTTCAATAAATACCAAACAGTTCCTTGAAAATGCAACCAAAATGTCAAGTATAGAACCACAATAGAAACAGGAACTGGCTAAAACATGAAAATGCCACTTTAACTGGTACAAGAGGGCCATGAAGGCCCTGTATCGCTCACCTGACCTATTGACCTAAAGATCATCAAGATAGTTTCATTAAGATATGGTCATAAATGTGGCCTCTAAAGTGTTAACTAACTTTTCCTTTGATTTGACCCGGTGACCTAGTTTTTGACCTCACATGACCCAGATTCGAACTTGACTTAAAGATCATGAAGATTAACATTCTGACTAAGTTTCATAAAGATACAGTCATAAATGTGACCTCTAGAGTGTTAAAAAGCTTTTCCTTTGATTTGACCCAGTAACCTAGTTTTTGACCCTACCTGACCCAGATTTGAACATGACCTATAGATCATCAAGATTAATATTCTGACCAAGTTTCATTAAGATGTGGTCATAAATGTGGCCTCTAGAGTGTTAACTAGCTTTTCCTTTGATTTGACATGGTGACCTAGTTTTTGACCCTACATGACCCATATTCAAACTGGACTTTAAGATCATCATGAGTAACATTCTGACCAAGTTTCATGAAGATACAGTCATAAATGTGGCCTCTACAGTGTTAACAAGCTTTTCCTTTGATTTGACCCGGTGACCTAGTTTTTGACCCCACATGACCCAGATTCGAACTTGACCTAAAGATCATCAAGATTAACATTCTGACTAAGTTTCATAAAGATACAGTCATAAATGTGGCCTCTAGAGTGTTAAAAAGCTTTATCTTTGATTTGACCCGGTGACCTAGTTTTTGACTCCATCTGACCCAGATTCGAACATGACCTATAGATCATCAAGATAAAAATTCTGACTAAGTTTCATTAAGATATGGTCATAAATGTGGCCTCTAGAGTGTTAACTAGCTTTTCCTTTGATTTGACCTGGTGACCTAGTTTTTGACCCTACATGACCTAGATTCAAACTGGACTTTGAAATCATCATGAATAACATTCTGACCAAGATTCATGAAGATACAATTATAAATGTGGCCTCTACAGTGTTAACAAGCTTTTCCTTTGATTTGACCTGGTGACCTAGTTTTTGACCCCATCTGACCCAGATTCGAACATGACCTATAGATCATCAAGATAAAAATTCTGACTAAGTTTCATTAAGATGTGGTCATAAATGTGGCCTCTAGAGTGTTAACTAGCTTTTCCTTTGATTTGACATGGTGACCTAGTTTTTGACCCTACATGACCCATATTCAAACTGGACTTTAAGATCATCATGAGTAACATTCTGACCAAGTTTCATGAAGATATAGTCATAAATGTGGCCTCTACAGTGTTAACAAGCTTTTCCTTTGATTTGACCCGTTGACCTAGTTTTTGACCCCACATGACCCAGATTCGAACTTGACCTAAAGATCATCAAGATTAACACTCTGACTAAGTTTCATAAAGATACAGTCATAAATGTGGCCTATATAGTGTTAACAAGCTTTTCCTTTGATTTGACCCGGTGACCTAGTTTTTGACCCCATCTGACCCAGATTCGAACATGACCTATAGATCATCAAGATAAAAATTCTGACTAAGTTTCATTAAGATATGGTCATAAATGTGGCCTCTAGAGTGTTAACTAGCTTTTCCTTTGATTTGACCTGGTGACCTAGTTTTTGACCCTACATGACCTAGATTCAAACTGGACTTTGAAATCATCATGAGTAACATTCTGACCAAGATTCATGAAGATACAGTTATAAATGTGGCCTCTACAGTGTTAACAAGCTTTTCCTTTGATTTGACCTGGTGACCTAGTTTTTGACCCCAGATGACCCAATATCGAACTCATCTAAGATTTTATTAAAGGTAACATTCTGGCCAAGTTTCATTAAGATTGGGCAAAAATTGTGACCTCTAGAGTGTTAACAAGCTTTTCCTTTGATTTGACCTGGTGACCTAGTTTTTGACCCCAGATAACCCAATATCAAACTCATCCAAGATTTTATTGAGGGTAACATTCTGACCAAGTTTCATTAAGATTGGGCAAAAATTGTGACCTCTAGAGTGTTAACAAGCTTTTCCTTTGATTTGACCTGGTGACCTAGTTTTTGACCCCAGATGACCCAATATCAAACTTGTCCAAGATTTTAATAAGGGTAACATTCTGACCAAGTTTCATTAAGATTGAGCCAAAATTGTGACCTCTAGAGTGTTAACAAGCTTTTCCTTTGATTTGACCTGGTGACCTAGTTTTTGACCCCAGATGACCCAATATCGAAGTCGTCCATGATTTTTATGAGGGTAACATTCTGACTAAGTTTCATTAAGATAAGGCCAAAATTGTGACCTCTAGAGTGTTAACAGTCAAATTGTTGACGATGGACAGACGACGGACGACTGACGACAGACAACGGACACAGGGTGATCACAAAAGCTCACCTTGAGCACTTCCTGCTCAGGTGAGCTAAAAATATGGGGATTGTTTCTGTCCTCCAGTATCTGACTAGCCCGGAAGTGTTGCTTAATAACTTACTGAGTACTAAAATGGCCTGATTTATTATATGAGTAAAGAAGTTTAAGAGAAACCTGAAGGACTGTGGTTCAGATAAGTACCCCTAAACTATATAAAAGCTTTCTCTCCTTCAATTACTTTTTTTGCAGTTTTATACTGGCGATACCGATGATATATTAACAAGAGCTGTCACAGGAGACAGCGCGCTCGACTATTTCGATGCTGGATAGTGAAACTGGGCACATCTGAGGAAACTAGAGCCGTCAATGGAGTGTTTAATGACTCCAATTGTGGATGAAGATATTGCACAATAGCCTGAGTCTATGTCAAAAATATCAACTTAAGTAATAATAGAGGTAAAGAGAAAATGTATCACAACACTATATAAGTATGTCCTAAGCAAAAAGGAGCATAATTCATTAAATATTGGTGCCAGAGTTATGCAGCTTGTGTCATATAGTGTGGGTGATGATGTTGAACAACTATTTTATATTTGAATCAAATAATAACAGAGACAGAGTGAAAGTGCATCAAAACTTTAACTTAAAATTCTAAGTAAAAAGGGGGAATATTTCATGAAAAAATGGTGCCAGAGTTATGCACCTTGTGTCATATGATGTGGGTGATGATGTTGAACAACTATTTTAAGTTTGAATCAAATCCATTCAGTAATAACAGAGATAGAGTAAAAGTGCATCAAAACTTTAACCTGAAAATCTAAGTGAAAAAGGGGGATAATTCATGAAATATTGGTGCCAGAGTTATGGCCCTTATGTCAGATGATGTGGATGATGATGAGGAATAAGTAAAAGGGGGAATAATTAATGAAAAATTGGTGCCAGAGTTATGCACCTTGCGTCATATGGTGTGGGTAATGATGTTGAACAATTGCCTAAGTTTGAATCAAATCCATTCAGTAATAACATAGACAGAGTGAAAGTGCATCAAAACTTTAACCTAAAATTCTAAGTAAAAAGGGGAAATAATTCATGAAAAATTGGTCCCAGAGTTATGCACCTTGTGTCATATGATAAGGGTAATGATGCTGAACAATTGCCTAAGTCTGAATCAGATCCATTCAGTAATAACAGAGATAGAGTGAAAGTGCATAAAACTTTAACCTGAAATTCTAAGTAAAAAGGGGAATAATTCATGAAATATTGTGCCAGAGTTATGCATCTTGTGTCATATGATGTGGGTGATGATGCTGAACAACTATTTTAAGTTTGAATCAAATCCATTCAGTAATAACAGAGGTAGAGTGAAAGTGCACCAAAACTTTAACCTGAAATTCTAAGTAAAAAGGGGGAATAATTCATGAAAAAATGGTGCCAGAGTTATGCACCTTGTGTCATATGATGTGGGTGATGATGTTGAACAACTATTTCAAGTTTGAATCAAATCCATTCAGTAATAACAGAGATAGAGTAAAAGTGCATCAAAACTTTAACCTGAAAATCTAAGTGAAAAGGGGGGATAATTCATGAAATATTGGTGCCAGAGTTATGGCCCTTATGTCAGATGATGTGGATGATGATGAGGAATAAGTATTTCAAGTTTGAATCAAATCCATCAAGTAATTACAGAGATAAGTTGAAAAAAGAGAAAGTGCACCAAAACTTTAACCAAGGTGGGGACGCGGAAAGACGCCGACGCCGACGCCGGGGCGAGTAGGATAGCTCTCCTTATACTTCGTACAGTCGAGCTAAAAATGAACTGATATAAGCAAGGTCATTAAAATATATATCATGTTCGATCAACTATCACACTGTTATCATTTTAATAAATACCTCAATCTACAATAAAACATGTCAAAGACAAATACAGGCGCTTAAACATGAAAACAACGGATCTATAATTTACCATTTGTTCGCAGATTTACGTGAAACTTTAAACAATGCTTCAACATATTGCCTGGAACCTAAATCTACAATAAAACATGTCAAAGACAAATACAAGCGCTTAAACATGAAAACAACGGATCTATAATTTACCATTTGTTCGCAGATTTACGTGAAACTTTAAACAATACATCAACATATTGCCTAGAAATAGTTTATCTCTGATACGATGGTTGAAATATGTTGATGAATTGTTAAGAAAACACACCATTAAAATATGAATAACTTATCATAAATGAAATAATTATGTACAGTCAAACCTTTGCCAAAGATCCCACATGAGCAGAACTAAACTGGCTATAAAGAGTTCTGTTTATTTCATTTCCAAATCTAATATTTCTACTTAATTTTAACTTTAATTCTATATCTTTCTAATGCAGTAGGAAAACCTCCCGTTTCGGATATCAATTTATGGCTTTTCCCTACTTGCAGAACTGGAAACTTGATACTAAATAAAGTAGCTTGTTTCTCCATTGGGAAGCAGTCATCTTATTTTGACTAGTTTCCTTAGAAAGGATGTTACACAAGAGCATACAGGTATCATTTAATGAAATACATCATTCTTAACTTGAACAGCGATAGTACTGTATCTTTTATTGTGAATGAAATCTAATTTAGAGAGGCTCGTGCTGTGTAAAAATTGATATGTCTGTAATTTAGCTCACTGGACAGAAAATATATGACTTTGAGATTTTCCTTTGGAAAAATTGTAAGGTTACATTCTACTCCAGTGGTTGTTTCCCTTCTCATGCTCTTTGACTTAATTGGGTATAGTTCATTTCACAAATTCTACATGTAGAATTTACATTTCAAACATAATTATTGTTTAAATTAAGACAAAATTAATACACAATTTTAACATCAAAGCTTAGCTGAATAAATTTTTTTACAAACAGAAATAATTATAAATATTTATTTATAAAGAGAGAACAGACAGTAACTAAATTGCTTATATAGCTCCCTAATTTTAACCTATTTTACTACACTATTCTGAAGACTGAACTTTAACACAGTCTGTTACTTCAGTGTTAGACAAACACTTAAATGTACATAAATAACACATTAAAACAAAACTTTAAACACTGCTGCCCATTCACATTCACAATCGCAGCGAAAAATATAATTTTTGTATACATATTTACAAGTTTGACAAGTGAAAAAATCCGAATTCTTTTGAAATGGTTTACTTGGCAGAAGGATTCAATTAAAGCTGCTTTCCACACTCTTATTAACTTTCGTTATAGAAAAAAAAAAAAGTTCTACTTGTACGTGGTCTAATAATTCTGGTTTCAATAGTGAAACATTGATAATTGTTAAATTCGGCGTACTTTCAAAGATTTCAATGGTAAACTACTAAGTGTGGTCGACGACACTTAACAGTTATAAGATAACCACTTTTTGGCCAACAGTAACAGAAACAGCAGTATCAGCGTTTGCAAACACTAAAGTTTATTGGTCGATGGAGCTTAAAAATGTGCGGTACAGGTCCCTTTTCAAGGAATATATAATAGAATTCATCACACATCAGTTTACAGATATTTAAAGATATTTACTGTCTTTCATTTATTATGACCCAGGTTTTTATCTCTGGTTTGATTTAGGTAGTTCATTCAATCTTCTACCTAATGACTTCTATGAGAATGCCGTTAGAAGTACTTTCCCCAAGAAAGAACACTACATGTTCAAGCATTTAAAAGACAATATAAATAACTTTAAAATGGAATATAGTAAGTGGTGTCATATTCCCTGGCATAGTAATTGTTTGCTCTTCATTATGTTCACTAACGTCGTTTCTCCCTTGACAGCTACATAAAAAATTGATTGATACACCCTATTCATTCTCAAAGTATGCGCGTTGCCCTACATGCATTTAAAAGAAGTTAACATCACGTTTAAATTCATGTATAATAAATTGTGTCACATTCCCTGACAGTTTGTCTTTAAGCTGTTGAATATACCCCAAACGAACATTTACATTGCATATAAGGCCAGTAAGTATCGAATTTCTTTACCCAGAAACCTTACTGTGCGCTAGGGCAGCCATTTTGTTACTGTTTGCCAGCTAAGTGTGCGCTCTTTTGATTATCATAGTCTTCTTTCAATTTCACATTCTAAAGAGGGTCATGATGGCCCTGTGTCGCTCACCTGAGTACCATTGCTCAAAATGATATGATCGTTTCAAACCAATCTCATTAGAAGCTGCTAAGGTGTATTCATTTTGATAAATAATAAAGGAGGTAATTTGCCATAAATTCAGTCAATATGTATCTTCACTGATTGTCCAAGTCCATCTGTTGACATAAATGAAATTTCAGATCAGTATCTCCATTAGTTACGGAGATATACCCAATTTAATTTGAAATAAAGGGAGGTAATTTGACATAAAATCAGTCCATAGTTATCTACCCTGATTGTCTCAGTCCAACTAATGGCCAGTTCAAGAAAGGAACCAAGATCTTATGGTGACACAAGTTTTGTGCAAGTTTGATTAAATTCAAATCATAAATGAAGCTGCTATTGTGCAGACAAGGTCAAAATAGCTAATTCTGGCCCTTTCAGGGGTCATAACTCTGGAACCCATAAAGGAATCTGGCCAGTTCAAGAAAGGAAACAATCTTATGGTGATACAAGTTGTGTGCAAGTTTGGTTAAAATAAAATCATAAATGAAGCTGCTATTGTGCAGACAAGGTTAAAATAGCTAATTCTGGCCCTTTCAGGGGCCATAAATCTGGAACCCATGACGGAATCTGGCCAGTTCAAGAAAGGAACTAAGATCTTATGGTGATACAAGTTGTGTGCGAGTTTGGTAAAAATCAAATTATAAATATAGCTGCTATTGTGCAGACAAGGTCAAAATAGCTAATTTTGGCCCTTTCAGGGGCCAAAACTCTGGAACCCATAATGGGATCTGGCCAGTTCAAGAAAGGAACCAAGATCTTATGGTGATACAAGTTGTGTGCAAGTTTGGTTAAACTAAAATCATAAATGAAACCACTATCGTGCAGACAAGAAATTGTTGACGGACGGACGGACGCACAGACGGAGGGTGATCACAAAAGCTCACCTTTTCACTATGTGACAGGTGAGCTAAAAATAGGTTTCGGTACCCCGAGGAAAATAAGCGATTTTAAAGTAACAAAATGGAATTTAGATAAAATAATTGCTATCTGTATAGTCTGAAACCATAAAGAAAAAAATTATAATAGACAAATGATAAGATTGCTTGTGATTCTATGGAAAGTAGCTTTAAATTAAGAGAGTATGACATTGTGTTATCATTTTATTATGTTCAAGGTCTAACTGACATAAACATGTCATATAACAACTTCTCAGCTTTCGGTTGTGGGGCAGACTCCAAGTGCCCTACTGTCATTTTCAGGCATGGGCTTCTTATCTGGGTAGAACCATTGACCTTCCGTTTCAAACCACTGGAAGTGAGAGGCAAGTGTCCCACAGTCGGTATCCTTAACCACTCGTCTATAGAGGCCCCACATGTAGCACTTACAACTTACTATACATTCTAGCATGAAAGACACATGTTATATACAAACTATGTACAAGTGAATTACAAACGATGCTGCTGAAACACAAGGTTAAAACAAGTTATATTACAAATAAAAATGCATTTCTGAACAAAAACAAATAATTTCCAAAATCAAAAGAATAGTATAATTTTTTGATAGAAATTAAAATCTATAACAACTAATTCATCATATAAATAGCAGAGA
Organism: Mercenaria mercenaria; assembly: GCF_021730395.1. Classification (NCBI taxonomy): domain Eukaryota; kingdom Metazoa; phylum Mollusca; class Bivalvia; order Venerida; family Veneridae; genus Mercenaria; species Mercenaria mercenaria. The sequence continues at coordinate 48,537 of NW_026459034.1, forward strand.
GGAGAAATTAATGTTGTATATTATAGCCTGACTGTGCAATACGGAATATATATCGGATATAAAAGCAGTATGATGAAAAATTATCAGAGAGTATCATATCAGGAGAATATGTATACACAAATCATCTCTCACTTTAAAAGCCATTATCAAACTCCCCACTCCCCCACCCACCCCAAAAAAGTACAATCCGTGAAAAGACGCTTTGGAAGCACAGACCGCAACAAAGCAGATCCGGTTTTATTTACAATAAACAACTTTAATTTGCAAGTTCTCTATAATTAGTTGTTTTCGTATAATTTTTACTTCTGCATTCCAAATGATTAACATTGATGTTCTTGTTTTTAACTCATTCAATGCTGAACAAACTAAAACATTGTATAGCCTTTTCATAAGATAAATGCACTGTACAACACTTTAAAATTATCATGTAATAATTTTAATCTTTTAAAGGTGGATAATCAGATTTTGGCCATGTAATGGATTTGTTCGAAACTTTAGCATCTGATCATTTACACTCATTTATGTTCACTTAACACTTAATACAAATTAGATTTTCACTGGAGGTATTTTTAAAATTTCATTTTCCTATCCTGGTTGCCCAACCAAGATAGAGTTATTTTATCATAAGCATAAATTTGATAAACATACTTTGCCTAAGGAAATGTATAAATATTAGACATATTGTAATATATTTGTAAAATATTTGCATTAAAAATTATGTATTTAGATGGAATTCATTAGAAACTCAAGTTTGAAAAATTATTATTACCTCCCTTTGCCTATCTTGGTTGCGCAACCAAGATAGATTGGAAATAAATGAATTCAGAAGCTACACACAGCTTTAAAACTTGCTTTTTGGTTCAGATTGTTCAATAGGTGATATGTCTATCAAATGCAAATGTAAAACTAGACATTGTATCGAAATAAAAAGAAATACCCTGCTTTTTATATACTTTCATATTAAAGGGGAGTAATTACAAAATTTTATAAAAATAATAAAATATACATTTCAAATAGTAATCTAACTCTATGTAATCGGTCTTTTTGTTCCTTAAATAATTCTCTACCAGAATATACAAAAAGTAAAAAATGTCATTAAATGTTGTTTAAATGTGATTGACCACCTTTTAAAGAGAATTCCTATAATTTTTTTCCTTTCATAGAATTTTTTTAAATTCATATATATGATAGGAAAATGTGTGCTGAAAACAATGAACAAATAAAAATAATAGGTCACCAGGCTTGTTTTTGTGAAAAATTGCTTTCACTTTGCTGAAACTGCCAGCGATTTTTGAACATTTTCATAATTTTCTGCTTTTTCATAAATACCAACCAAAATATACATCCAGGCAGCACAATACGGTTTTTTTCTTATTACAGATTCTATCATATACTTACTTGATATCATAGTCATATTTGTAATACTCTATCCTTACAATGATGGGTACAAATGAAAAAAAAAATTGTTTCATATTTACTTTTGTGAACCTTTTTCAATGAAAAATACCCATAGTGAAGAATATTTTTTTAAATCTTGAAAAAACTTTCATAGATTTTTTTCCTTTTTTTCTTGTGTATAGATAATTGTATTGTGAGCATAAAAATGGCTAAAAATGTATGGGTCACCAGGCTAAACTTTATGTTAAGACCGCTAGAATACAAACACCTGTTCGGACGGAAATAGCGCGAACCTGCCCAAATTGATTACATGTATGTCTGCTAAAAGTTTTAAAAAAGTTTTAAATTTTTTTAATTCTTTCTATAATTGCATACTAAATAATCTGAAAGGTGATATTGTCTTATCAGTACTAAGTCAATTATCTTACATTATATGAACAACACTGTCTTTCTACTAAAATGCGATGTGAAAACACAACCACAAAAATAGCAAGATACCTGTCAGGCATGATACTTGTCAATACAACATAAACCAGTATCAACATTTGATTACTGATATAACTTATCAAAAATATTATTTCATTCAAGATTCCTGATATTTAAGATTGTCTGTAACATGTTTCAACAAATGTTGACTTCAGTTCAGTTTTCCATAGAAAGTGCCGGCTGCGCAGAAAGATGCGCATTAAAATCTATAGGAATTCCCTTTAAGCAATGTAAAACTTTTAAACATTTCTAGGATGTGGAGATCAAAGGAAATTTGTAAAGCTTTTCATAATGCAATCCCTAACAAGAATCTCAACTTTATTTGAAAGACAAAAAAAAGTTTAGTATTTTAAATTTTATGTCCCTTGTTACTACATCTGAATGGTGACAAACATCTGCAGAAAATTTACCATTATGTACACAAAGTTAAAATACACCTGTGTAATATTTTATTCAAAAATCATGTCGATAAGGTAAGTATAAAACTATCTCATTTACAATGCAGTCTGCTAAATAATAACACAGCAAACTGTATATCCTTACTATCTTAACCAAACACAAGATATATACATCTATCAAAAACCTATTTACATGTAAATTCAACTTAAAAATGTATGTCTATGTAAAAAACAATATGGGAAACATATTCAAATTTTAGTATAGAAATAAATATATAAATAAATGTATAACTAAATAATAAATAACTGGCTAAAGGAGGAACACATATTTACAATTCTGTTATTTCTTGTTTTCTCCAAACCTAAAGCTGTACTATCATTCAAAACAGGTATATGATAATATGAACAATGTGTATTCCCTGAGTATTGTAATGAAATGCTAGGCATCAATTAAGTGACAATGAAAATGCTACATATAGACAGTATACTTACATATCAATTAAAATGTATTGTCTATGTATGTACAAAATGAAATATGTGAAAGGCATTTTATGTACTGTACAGCATACTGAATCTGATTCCCCTGCGTATTGATAGTCATGAACAAACGAATAGCAGTATATGAACTGACAGAGTGAAAGACATATGACATGACATGTATAATTTGTACATTCAACATGTGTTATCAGACAAGCTGTTTTGCGTTCATATTGTCCACTTTGTACTAATGTGAGGTAAAAAAAATTGACAATTTGTGCACATCATATATCTGATTGCTTTCACCTTAGGTTCAAATTTAAAAACACAAACATTCTCATAAACAACAAGGAGCTGCGTTCAATAAACGCTTGATGCCCCGGGTGGTATCCACGTTGATATAAAGCAACCTCCAAAACGAGGTCAAGGTCAAAATCAAACTGAGGTCAGGTGATGTCTGAAGATGAGGAATGGTCACAGGTTACATCTGCATTAGTATCAAGTCATTCTAGTAAGGGGTATTGATGCTAGACGAAACGTTCCCATTTGGTTAAGGTGGTATGCAAATAGTTATGTACCGCTGCTGGTCTGCAAGCTTAGTTACTTCTCAGTTAAGCTGGCATCCAGCTAGTTATATTCAGCTGACGGTCCAAACCTTAGTACATTCATCAGTCTGTGTCTACATAGCCCAGCAGAATTGGATGATTGTAAGGACTTATTTACGGTAACATAAATGTCTTGAGATCCCGGTTTAAAACAGTACAATCATTGTCTGATAAATACCCGGTGATAAAACCAATCTCTTTAGTGGTGCTGAAGGTTCTGAATTGCAACTGGTGGTCTGAAAATATTGTTAGCATTATTTATTAGCCTGAAACATTTGTAACAATTATAAGAGGATCATGATGACCTTGGATCGCTCACCTGAGTAATATGAGCTACATGTTTCAAATGTCGAACTGATGCTAAAACAAAAAGAAAGTAGGTCAGTAGGTCACCTTCATAGTCACTGAAATTTAGTGACATTCATAGTCACTGAAATTTAGTGTTAAGATCGGTATGCAACACTGTGTATGTCATCTAAATTTCTAGACTGTATCTTAAATAAAAAGAAATTGGGAGAGTAGGTCAAGGTCACAGTCAAGGGAACCATAATTACTTGGGGTCATCAAGTAATTATAATTAAACAGTCCAGATAATTTTCCAAGTATATTTTCCTATATAACTTGTATACAAGTGATCCCCTAGACGGGGCTAGAAAACCACTAGGCAATGCTACATACCACACACCAAAGGCCTAGGCCTTGAACTTTCAGACAAGATGACTTTAAAACTTTTTTCCTATATGTCTATATTAAACTTAGGGCACCCCCGAGTCTCTTTTCATCTCAGGGGCATATTTTCAGAAATATATGTAGAGAACCACCAGCTAATGCAACATACCAATTATCAAAAGCAGACACCTTGCAGTTTCAGACAAGAAGACTTTTAAAGTTTTTTTCCAATAAAGATCTTTGTAAAACTTGGTACCTTGAGCCGGGCCTCTTTTCATCCCAGGGTATTAATTTGAACAATCTTGGTAGACGATTACAAGGCAGAGCTACATACCAGATAGCAAATGCCTAGGTCTTTTGGTTTCAGACAGGAATATCTTTAATGTTTTTTTCTATATAAGTCTATGTAAGACTTGGGACACCCAGGGCGGGGCCTCTTTTCATTTCAGGAGCATAATTTGAAAAATCATCACAGAGGAACATTAATGATGTCACATGCTAAATATCGAAGTATTACGTCTTGCGGTTTTGAAGAAGAAGATTTCTTATGTTTTTCCATTTGGTTGCCAAGGCAACCACAGTTCTTATTGGATTTCAATTCTTTGGACAAATTTTAAAGGGGCTACCCAAAGATCATTCCTGTGAAGTTTGGTGTAAATATGCTCAGTGGTTTTAAAGATGAAGATGTTTTTAGAAACTGTTGACACACAACATACAATGGACGATGGCCATCGAGCGGTCACAAAAGCTCACCTTCAGCCTCCGGCTCAGGTGAGCTAATAAAACATTTGTTGTTTTTACAGTGTTATGGAATGACATTGTATATTGTTGTTAACAAGAGGGTCATGATGACCCTGGATCGCTCACCTGAGTAATATGAGCTACATGTTTCAAATGTCAAACTGATGATAAAATATTAAGAAAGTCAGCAGGTCACATTCATGGTCAATGAAATTCAGTTTTACGATTTGTGTGCAAAACTGTGTAAGTCGTCAATATTTCAAGGCTGTATCTTAAAAAAAAAAACAAGAAAGTAGGTCAGTAGGTCAAGGTCACAATCAAGTGACATCATATTACTTGGGGTCATCAGGTAATTATAATTAAATAGTCTTGGAAATAGGATCAGATGATTTTTAAAGCATTTTTCCTATATAACTCACATAATAACAATGTGACCCCAGGGCGGGGCCTCTTTTAACCCCAGGGGCATAATTTGAACAATTTTGGTAGAGGACTACTAGACAATGCATCATACCAAATATCAAAAGCCTAGGTCGTATGGTTTCTGACAAGAAGATTTTTAAAGCCTTTTCCTATATAAGTCTATATAAAACTTGGGACCCCCAGGGCAGGGCCTCTTTTCACCCCAGGGGTACAATTTGAACAATTTTGGTTGAGGACCATAAGACAATGCTACAAACCAAATATCAAAGGTCTAAGAGTTGTGGTTTCAGACAAGAAGATTTTTAAATTTTTTTTCCTATATAAGTCTATGTAAAACTTGCGACCCCCCGGGGCGGGGCCACATTTAACCCTAGGGGGAAAATTTGAACAATCTTGGTAGAGGACCACTAGATGATGCTACATACCAAATATCAAAGCCCTAGGCCATGTGGTTTTGTACAAGAAGATTTTCAAAATTTTCCCTATATAACTCTATATAAACCATGTGACCCACAGGGTGGGGCCATATTTGACCCTAGGGGTATAATTTGAACAGTCTTTGTAGAGGGCCACTAGATGATGCTACATACCAAATATCAAAGCCCTAGGCCATGTCGTTTTGTACAAGAAGATTTTCAAAGTACAATGACCTTTGACCTACTGACTTCAAAGTTACTAACGTAATCATAGGCCCAAGTGTTCTTAAAGTTATCAGCCAGAAATGGTTTACCTATTCTGGATCACTGTAACCTTAACCTTTAACCTCTTGGCCTCAAAATCAAAAGGTTTAATCTAATCTTCATGACTAACCTCCCTTTCATGATCCTAGGCCTTAGCATTCTCAAGTTATCGTCCGACCTTGACCGTTATTGACCTTGACATGGCAAACCTCCCAATCAACTTTGACAATCTTAGGAGCAAGCGTTCTTAAGTTATCATCTGAAGAAAGTTTAACTGTTTCTAATCACTGTAACTTTGAGCTTTCACCTACTGACCTTATAATCAAAGGGGTCATTTGCTGGTCAATATCAACCTCCCTATGTAGTAGTGTGATCATATCCTAAGCGTATGGATCTTACGCATAACATTTAACAATGGGACACATTTGTGCCAACTGCAAAATAATTTCAAATATCCAAGGACAGAATTATGGACCAAACAAAAAACAGACCATGTTTACCCTTGACCTCTAAGTTTGACATTGACCTAGTGCATGACACAATGTCTTATTATGGGGACATTAGTACCAAGTGATTTCAAAGTCATTTGTTGATTATGGCCGAGTTATGAACTGGACATGAAACAGACCTTATTTACATTGGACCTTTTAGTCTGACCTTGACCTTGAAACTAGGGGTCTGGGTCTTGAGCAAGACATGTTGTCTTACTATAGGGAGCATTTGTGCAAAGTGCAAAGTTATTTTAAAATACCATCATGGATGGCAGAGTTATGTACCAGACACAAAGTGTGACTGGCAAACGGAAGGATGCAACCCTTTTCTTTGTCCCCATTTTTTCTTAAGATAGTTAGGGGACAATTATATTATTTTCAAGATGTTCTTATCATTTTCATATACCAACAGTTCATTGTAAATGCACAATATGTTTCTCCTACAATTGTAATGAGAGACTAATATACATTGCTAAACTTTTTAAAGCATTTTTATGTTAGTATATATTAAGTCAATGTAAAACTTGGGACCCCTGGGGTGGGGCTTCTTTTCACCCCAGGGTAATAACTTGAAGAATCTTGGTAAAGGACTACAAGGCAATGCTACATACCAAATATCAAAGGCCTAGTTCTTGTGGTTTCAGACAAGATTTTTTATTGTTTTCCTATACATCTTAATGTAAAAATTGGGACCCCCGGGGCAGAGCCTCTTTTCACCCAAGGAGCATAATTTGAACAGTCTTTATAGAGGATGATCTTACATGCCAAGTATCAAGGTTCTATGCCTTGAGGTTTTGGACAAGAAGATTTTCAAAGTTTTCCCTATACAAGTCTTTGTAAACCATGTGACCATCAGGGCAAGGCCATATTTGATCCTAGGCAGACAATCGGAATAAACTTGGTAGAGAACTACTAGATGATGCTACATACCAAATATCAGAGCCCTATGATCTGTGGATTTGGACAAAAAGATTTATTTTTCATTTCGGTTGCCATGGCAACCGGAGTTCTGTATGGAATTAAATTCTTTGAACAATTTCTTTTGGAGAAGATCATCCAAGGAATCCCTGCAAAGTTTCATCAAAATTGGCCTGATGGTTTAGAAGATGTTGTTTAATAGTAAAGTACAAAGGAAAGTGTGGATGAACAGACGACGGACGGACGTACGGATGCCAGACAGTGAGCAATCACAATAGCTCAGCCCCAAGCACTTTGTGCTCAGGTGAGCTATAAACATCCGACACGTTAAATAGTTCAAAATAATGTCTTAAAAATACATGTAGCTCGAACTGTAAGGATAAAGTATAAAATTCATTGACATATACCTTTGATCTGTCAAAGCTGCAATTCATTATTGTTTTTATATAATTATATAGCCGATGTGTGCTTGACATACTTACGATGAATACAGGTTAGCCACGAAACCTTCTCTAGTTCCATCTTGCAGAGCTTGTATCTCACACTATAGAGGCTCCCCTTAGAAAGATATTGCAATGGAGTGAAGACACCTGACATCTATATCATAATGTTCTGAAAATTAGATAAATTTTTCATGAAAACTTTTTAATAATCTCCAAACACACATCAAACAACACAAATCAAGTTTTAAACAAGCAAATTCGATAAATTGATATCCCCTGCCGAAAGGGTTTGTGGTGAGGAATGGCAAAAAAATATATCCGGCAAAAAGTTAAGGATGTTAAGAAGCAAATAATTTCATTAGTCAAAATCAATTTAACAGAAAAACAAATGTTTAATTAAAGAGTACATAATAAATGTATGATACTTTGATCCTGACTTTGAATGGGATATGCTAACTGTAATAAGATTAGCTTTTAAAATTAAATGCAGTTAACTGAAATGTGTGCTTGAAGTTTAACTGAAACGAAATATTGTCTTTGAGTGGTTTGGCACCAGATGTTGCTGTTTAACATGTACATTTTAACTTAAAAGAAAAGATGTCCTTAAGAGAACACAGGTAAGGTATCTTGAACATGGCTGAGGGCAAGGTTTGTGCAGTCACAACTTAACGTGTTGAACGTTTGAACATTGCATGTTGATAAATAATCATGGAAGGTTTGAAAAAAGATCTAAAATACGAAATGAAAAAAAAATTTTTTTTTTTTTTTTTTTGTGGGGTGGGGGGGGGGGGGGGGGAGGGGTGTGACCAAGGCAAGTGGGTGACCAGGTGTGGGTGCGCAACTTCACATGTTTATAATAAATGTTCACAGAAAAGAGTGAAAGAAATTTAATGAAATTCTGCCAAATGGTAAGTTTAATTGTTATGTACAAATATGTGGATTTTTAGACAATTAAAGGGCAATAACTCTAAAGTTACAAAAGAAATCCGTACGAAATTGTGTGTGCACAACCACATTATAGTCCTCTAAATTCTGTTAAAGTTTCATAGTTCGAGATCATATATGTCAAAAATTATGATGCAGAAATTGCCATCTCTATAGATCTATAGTACCCTATATACAACTTGCATTCGCGATGCTACGAATCGCAATTTAACGAAATACCGGTATACTACGAAAAGGTGTTGTGGACCAGGCTGCTTTCCTTCTTATTTCTATGTTACAAAGTTGCGGTTTTACGCAAATGCGCTTTTACGAAAAATGCGCTTCTACGAATGTATTGTTATGCCCTTAAAGCCTGTTTTCAACTTGTTTTAGTTGCGACTTTACGAATGTTTCGTCAAAGTTTTCACACCTTCCTTAACAGCGTGAAAATGCTTTAGAGTGGAAAGTGTCACTATCATTTAGCTGGGCGTAAAAAGTGATTAAAGTGTGAAAACTTAGTAATTAAATTCAAACACACATATGCTGTACACTATGACACAAGTTAGTGGTTATTTTTTTCTCCTATAACTATCCGATCGGATGGCATACTGGAGTCACACTTGCTTCGATATCTATACATCTCAATCAATCACCGCATAAAATAAAACAATATTTAAGTCCTGATCGTTCGTATATTGTCGTTTTATTATACCAAACAATTCAGTAAAGGGTAGCTGAGGTTATCAGAATATGCAATTGCGATTTTTTTTCTCGTGCAACAATGTACCCTGTATATGTTTTATGTACAGTGAATTAAAAGTGAAAAAAAAGAAACAATTTAACCCGTTTTACATTCTACATACCATCTGAGCTCAGATTCGAATAAGATTTGTAGTAAACCCAGATGTTCACATAAAATTGGTATACATGTACTCCGATACGAAAATCACATGTTTAAATATCACAGGTGTAGATATTAATGTGTTGTATAGCGGAATTTCCTATGCTACGCTCGAACGAAAATGCGATATTACGAAAAAAAAATGGCCGGTCCCTTGGCTTTTCGTAGGATCGCGATTGTACTGTAGTTAACACTAGAAACTTCTAAGGGCCATAACTCTGGTGTTACTTGGGCAATCTGTCTGAAACTTGATGGGCCCCATAACCTCATAGTGGTTAACATGTATATGAAGTTTGTTTGAAAAAAATCTAAAATAAGGAATGATTTTTTTTTTTTTTCGGGGGGGGGGGGGGGGGGGGGAGCGTTTAGGGGGATCGAAAGGGAGAAGGGTGTGATCAAGGTAAGGGGGTGACCAGGTGTGGTACACAACTTGACATATTTACAATAAATGTTCATGGAAAAGAATGAAAGAAATTTACTAAATCGCGGGCTTAGCGCAAAACGGTTGTAACTTATATGAAATAAAGAAGGAGTTACAACCGTTTTGCGCTAAGCCCGCGATTAATGGTAAGTTTGTTAGTACAAATATGTGGATTTTTATATAATTAAAGGGCAATAACTCTTAATTTACATATAAATCCGAACGAAATTGTGTGTACACAACCACATTATGGTGATCTAAATTCTGTGTATATTTCATAGTTCTAGGTCAAATATATCAAGTTATGATGCAGAAATTGCCATATTTATAGTACCCTATATAGTTAACACTAGAAACTTCTAAGGGCCATAAATCTGGTGTTACTTGGGCAATCTGACTGAAACTTGACGGGCCGCAAGAACTCATAGTGGTGAACATGTACATGAAGTTTTAAATAAATATTCCCAACCATTTCCTAGATATGGCTCCGGACGGACAACGCCAAAACTATATCCCTCCGACTTTCGTCGGGGGATAACAAACAATTTCATCATAGTTTTGAAAACTTCTTAATGTTTTGTGGATCTAAAGTAGCAGGAGCCAGGTTTGTATTGTTGTCAGCATATGTTTTCTGAGTTCAACCGGTAGATGTATTTAAAGGTATTCGTACTCAACTACATGTAGTTATTTAAGATGTCAGTAGTGCTATGGCTGCAGAAAATAAAGGAAAGGTCACACAATGTGCGCAATTTAGGCTATTTCTCCCTGAATTTATTCATTTTGTTGGTTTATTGCACTGAAACATTTATTGGTCATATGGCGACTTTCTAGCTTTGATGTTAGACCCCAGGTGCCCCTCCGCGCATTATTTCATCATAAGCGAGCACCTGGGTAGAACCACCAACAAGCAAGGCTCGAACCCTCATCGATGAGGGACAAGCGACGTTAACCACTTGGCCGCAGTGGCCCCATTTTATTGCATCATATGCAGAAGACCAAAGGTAAACTAAGGCCTATTGGCTCTTATTTACAGTTGAACTTGCGCTGATGACTACATGTGAATTGTAAGTACTGTTAAACCTTTGCTGGTTACATAGATGAACCAAGGCAGCCATACTCTAAATACTGTCAAACAAGTGCTGATGACCAAATCTGAACCAAAGCAGGCAAGCTCTTAAATACAGGAAAACCTGTGCTGATGACCATTAGGGCCACAAGGGTCTTACATAGTCAAAACTATAATGGTGACCACCTGTGAATAAAGGTAACCAGAATAATAAAACCAACCCACTAGGCACTACAAACTTGTGCTGATGGCCACCAGGTACTTATATATACAGTCAAACATGTGAAGCAAAGGTACCAGACTCTCAGCTTTATTGAAACTAGTGTTAACATCCACATGTAAACTCTTTATTTATACTACAAGAGCTGTCTGAGGACAGCAACGTTCGACTATTCAACAGCCTTGTCAACTGAATGAATACAAAAGTCGAAAAAGTGGCAGAATTTTGTCCAAATGGGAAACAGGTTTACGGAACCTGCATAATGTTTTAATCAGCTCATGACAGTGGAAAAGTGTGTGAAGTTTCAATCCATTCTCACTAAGTGGACACTGAGATACCAGTTTACATATAAAAACTTAACCATAAACTTCTAAGTCAAACAAGAGAGCCAAGATGACCCTAGGTCGGTCACCTGAAAAACACACCATAACAGTGTAAACATGTCTGACCTAGTTATTTCATTGAAACAAATATTCTGGCCAACTGTCATTAAGATTGGACCAAAACTGTGGTCTCTTGAGTTTTAAACAAGTAGGTTTCCTAGATTTGACCTAGTGACCTACTTTTTGATCCCAGATGACTCATATTCAAAGCTGATCTACATTTTATCAGGTCAATCATTCTGACCAAATTTCATAAAGATTTCAATTGAAAAATACAGTCTATATCACATACACAAGGTTTTCCTTCGATTTGACCTAGTTACCTAGTTTTTGACCTCAGATAACCCATATTCAAACTCAACCAAGATTTCATCAAGGCAATCATTCTGACATATTGTTATGTATATCAATTGATAAATACATCCACTACCACATATACAAGGTTTTTCTTAGATTTGACCTAGTGACCTAGTTTTTGACCCTAGATTGCCTGTATTCAAATTGGACCTAGATTATGTCAAGGTTATCATTCATGAAGATCAATTGAAAAATACAGCTTCTTTCGCAAACACAAGGTTTTTCTTTGATTTGACCTAGTGACCTAGTTTTTGAACCAAGATGACCCTCATTCGGCCTTTACCTTGACTCTATCAAGGCAATCATTCTGACCAAATTTTATGAAGATCAACTGAAAAATACAGCCTCTATTGCATGCACAAATTTTTCCTTCAATTTGACCTAGTGGCCTACTTTTTGACCTCAGATAATCCAAATTCAAACTCCACCAAGATTTCTTCATGGCAATCATTCTGACTAAATTTCATGGAAATCAATTGAAAAATCCTAGTGACCTAGTTGTTGACTTCAGATGACCCATATTCAAACCCAACGTAGATTCAAGGCAATTATGCTGACCAAATTTCATGAAGATCCATTGAAAAATACAGCCTCTATCGCATTCACAAGGTTTTTCTTTACCTAGTGACCTAGTTTTTGATTCCAGATAACCTATTTTCAAACTCGACTTATATTATTTCAAGGTAATCATTTGGACCAAATTTCATGAAGTTCAGTTGAAAAATACAGCCTCTGTCGCACACACAACGTTTTTCTTTGATGTGACGTGGTAGCCTTGCTATCGACCCCAGACAACCCATTTTCAAACTTGGCCTAGATTTCATCAAGATAATCAGTCTGACTAAAACTCATGAAGATCAATTGAAAAATACAGCCTCTAATGCACACACAAGGTTTTTCTTTGGTTTGACACAGAGACCTAGTTTTTGACTTAAGATGACCCATTTTCATACTTGGCCTAAATTTTATCAAGGTAATCATTCTGACGAAATTTTATGAAGATAAGTTGAAAAATACAGTATACGTATCTATTGGATACACGAGCTAAATGTTGACAGACAACAGTCAACGGACATCGAGCGATCACAAAAATTCACCTGAGCATTAAACAAGAGGGCCATGATAGCGCTATATATATAGCTCACCAGAGTAAATCTGGCCTACTGACCTTGTCTTTTACCCCATATGAGCCAGTTTTGAATTTAACCTAGAGATCACCAAGACAAACATTCTGACTAAGTTTCATAAAGATTGAGTCACAACTGTAGCATTTAGAGCGTTCACAAACTGTGCCTTTGATTTGACCATGTGACCTAGTTTTTGGCCCTAAATGATCCAGATTAAAACTTGACCTACAGATCATCAAGACAAACATGCTGACCAAGTTTCATAAAGATTGAGTCACGACTGTGGCCTATAGAGTGTTCACAAGCTTTTTCTTTGATCTAGCTTACTGACCTAGTTTTTGACCCTACATGACCCAAATTCAAACATGACCTAGAGATCATCAAGACAAACATTCTGACAAAATTTTATAAAGATTGAGGCAAAACATTGGCCTCTAGAGTGTTCAAAATCTCTCCCTTTGATCAAGTCTACTGACCTAGTTTTTGACCAAACATGGCACAGATTCGAACTTGGCCTAAAGATCATCAAGACAAGCATTTTGACCAAATTTCATAAAGATTGAGACACAACTGTGGCATCTAGAGTGTTCACAAGTTTTTCCATTGATTTGACCATGTGACCTGGTTTTTGATCCCACATAACCAAGATTTGAACTTGACCTATAGATAGATAATCAAACCAACATTCTGACAAAATTTCATAAAGATTGGGTCACAACTGTGGCCTCTAGAGTGTTCATAATCTTTCTTTGATTTGAGCGGGTGACTTAGTTTCTGACCCCTCATAAACCAGATTCGAACTTGACCTACAGATAATCAAGACACTGTCTTATTCTAACAGTTTCAAACTTGAATTGTGGTCTCTAGATTGTTGACAAGATTTTCCTTTTATCTTGCCTAGTGACCTAATGTTTGACCCAACATGACCCAGTTTCAAATGTGACCTAGAAATAATTAAGACAAACATTCTGACCCAATTTCGATAAGATTGAGTCACAAATGTGGTCTCTAAAGTATTCACAAGCTTTTCCTTTGATTTGACCGGGTGACCTAGTTCTTGAGCCCACATGACCCAAAATCGAACTTGACCAAGAAATCATCAAGATAAACATTCTGACTAAGTTTCATAAAGATTGGAACACAAATGTGGCCTCTAGACTGTTCACAAATTTTTCCTTTGATCTGGCCTACTGACCTTGTTTTTGTCCCCACATGACCCAGTTTCAAACTTGACCTAGACATTATCAAGACAAACATTTTGACCAAGTTTCATAAAGATTGGGTCAACAATGTGGCTTCTAGACTGTTCACAATATTTTCCTCTGATCTGGCCTACTGACTTAGTTTTGACCTCACATGACCCAGTTTCAAACTTGACCTTGAAATCATCAAGACATACATTCTGACAAAGTTTATTTTCTTAATATTCCTCTCAAATGAAAGCGTCTTCTATATGTAAACAATTGTGTGAAATTTACAATGTTCTTTGAACCATTAAACAATGAAACACAAGTTCTGTTAAGGCCAACAACTTGATGAAACTTAAGAACAAGATGAAAGCATGCAAAACTTTACGGTGTCTCAAATATATGCTAGATGTAGCCGAATGTAAATAACAATGGCAATACTGATGTGAATTTGGGAAATAAAATATGACATGGGAAGAGTTATATTGAGGTGACCCAAGGAACAACAAGGCGCTGCTGAACTAAGGAATTATCCAATAAAGCTTTTGATCACTTATCGTCTGTTGTTTAACTGCCATTTTTCTCCTCCTCCTGTCAACATTTTTCTGCCCAGAATCCGAGTAACAAAAAATTAAACAAGAGCTCGTACAACACGAAATGCCCCCCTTGATGCATTCAGTAACTGCACATGGAACAGAAATTATTTGGTGATCGAATGTACACAAAAATTCTACTATTCTGGGTCAATGTAACCTTGACCCTTGACCTCAAAATCAATTGGGGTCATCTGCTCATCATGGTCAACCTTCCTATTAAGTTTTGTGATCCTAAGCCCAAGCATTCTCAAGTTATCGTCCTGAAATGGTTTAACTGTTGTAGGTCACATTGACATCTTTACCTTTGACTTACTGACTTTAAAACAAATAGGGGTCATCTGCTGGTCCCCCTATCAAGTTTCATGATCCAAGGCCCAAACATTCTCAAGTTATCGTCCGGTAACCATTTAACTGTTCCTAGTCACTTTGACCTTGACCTTTGACCTCAAAATCAATAGGAATCGGTTGCTGGTCATGACCAATCTCCCTACAAGTAACATGATCCTGGGCACAAGCATTCTTGAGCTATTGACCTTTGACCTACTGACCTCAAAATCAATTTAGGTCATCTGCTCTTCATGATCAACCTTCCTATTAAGTTTTGTGATCCTAAGCCCAAGCGTTCCCAAGTTATCGTCCTGAATGGTTTAACTGTTTCTGGTCACGTTGACATTTACCTTTGACTTACTGACCTCAAAATCAAAAGGGGTCATCTGCTGGTCCCCCTATGAAGTTTCATTACCAAAGACCCAAGCATTCTCAAGTTATCGTCGGGAAACCATTTTACAGTTCCTAGTCACTTTGACCTTGACTTTGACCTCAAATAGGAATCAGCTGTTGGTCATGACCAACCTCCCTATCAAGTTTCATGATCCTAGGCACAAGCATTCTTGAGTTATCATCCGGAAATCGTTTAACTGCTCCGGTTCACTGTGACATTGACCTTTAACATACTGACCTTAAAATCAATAGGGGTCATCTGCTGGTCATGAACAACCTCCCTATCAATTTTTATGATCCTAGACACAAGCGTTGTTGAGTTATTATCCGGAAACCGTTTAACTGTTCCGGGTCACTGTAACGTTCATCTTTGACCTACTGGCCAAAACATCAAAATGGTTCATCTGCTGGTCATGACCAACCTCCATATCAACTTTCATGATCCTAGGCCCAAACGTTATTGAGTTATCATCCAGGACACTGTTACCTTGACCTTTGACTGACTGACTTAAAAACATAGGGGTCATATGCTGGTCATGTCCAACCTCCATATCAAGTTTCATGAATCTAGGCTCAAGCGTTCTTAAATTATCATCCGGAAACCAATTGGTCTACATACCGCCAGAGCACCCGACCAACATCTGCAAAACAGTATACCACTCCTTCTTCGAATGGGGGCATAAAAACTCTGGCCTTATGATTAATCCAATTATTTTCAAGGTTGCTATGTTTACATCTATTCACTGTAAAAAACACAGCCATGTAACATTCTATACCTGTACAAGTAATGCAAAATTATATGGTTTAGAACAGAAATTGGTTCCCTAGGTAAACATCTACTCCAATCTTGATAAAATTCTGCATTTGATAAATTTACCATATAATTATATCTATCTTGGAAAACATATAGGAAAGTATATATTAACAATAATAGCCATGACAGGAGATAGCATGTGAATATACTGACCCCACAAAATATCCTCGGGAAAACATCTTGATTTACAGAATATTTAACTTTGCCATATCAACAAGTTACAGACATTTCATAGGATAACTGTTGTAAAGCTATTGTAGAGTAGCTATCCGATCAAAGCTGACAAACATTGCCGATGTTGAAAAATATTTCCTCCCTGCCACACACCTCAATGAAAGAAGTCTGTGAAAAAAGTTTCAAACATGAATGATATTTTTAAGTAATGACTTATCTATATTATCAATTACATTATGACATTTTCTGATTATATTTTGAACTATTTCCCATTGCCAACAAAAAAATTATATAAAAGGAATTCAAAGAAGAAGAAATTAGATGGGACCTTTTCTCCATCTCCATAGAATCATCTCTGAGGCTGTCGAAGTTTCCTCTCTGGGATCTCTCTGAATGACACACTGATGGCACTTTACTAACCCGGGTATCTGTTGACTGGTACGTAAGCCACTGTTAAAAAACAAGAGGGCCATGAAGGCCCTGTATCGCTCACCTGACCTATTGACCTAAATATCATCAAGATTAACATTCTGACAAAGTTTCATTAAGATATGGTCATAAATGTGGCCTTAAAAGTGTTGACTAGCATTTTCTTTGATTTAACCTGGTAACCTAGTTTTTTACCCCACATGACCCAGATTCGAACTTGATCTAAAGATCATCAAGATTAACATTCTGACCAAGTTTCATGAAGATACAGTCTTAAATGTTGCCTCTACAGTGTTAACAAGCTTTTCCTTTGATTTGACCTAGTGACCTAGTTTTTTAACCCATCTGACCTAGATTTGAACATGAACTATAGATCATCAAGATTATGCTTTTGACCAAGTTTCATTAAGATATGATCATAAATGTGGCATCTAAAGTGTTCACTAGCTTTTCCTTTATTTGACCCGGTGACCCAGTTTTTGACCCCATATGACCCAGATTTGAACTTGACCTTAAGAACATCGAGATTAACATTCTGACTAAGGTTCATGAAGATATATATATATAGAAGTCATAAATGTGGCCTCTACAGTGTTAACAAGCTTTTCCTTTGATTTGACCTAGTGACCTAGTTTTTGACCCCACCTGACCCAGATATAAACAAGACCTATAAAACATCAATATTAATACTCTGACTAAACTTCATTAAGATATGGTCATAAATGTGCCCTCTACAGTGTTTACTAGCTTTTCCTTTGATTTGACCTGGTGACCTAGTTTTTGATCCTACATGACCCAGATTCAAACTGGATCTTGAGATCATCAAGATTAACATTCTGACTAGGTTTCATGAGGATAGATCATAAATGTGGCCTCTACAGTGTTAACAAGCTTTTCCTTTGATTTGACCTGATGACCTAGTTCTTGATCTCAGATGACCCAATATCGAACTTGTCCAAGATTTTATTGCGGGTAACATTCTGACAAAGTTTCATTAAGACTGGGCCAAAATTGTGACCTCTAGTGTGTTAACAGTCAAATTGTTGACGACACAGGGC
>NW_026459035.1:0-69253 GCF_021730395.1 Mercenaria mercenaria
GGCATTTACAGTGAGTGATATGCAGTGAGTAATATGGATTATATCTCACTGATAAAACACAGTATTTCATGAGTTAGCATAAAATAAAGTTTCTTTATTAAATGTTTTTAATTATTATTTTTCAGTTATCAAAATACAAATTTTTTTTTGAGGCCCCAAATGGGTAACCCCGTTTATTTTCCCCGTCATAGGTATAACTAGGGTCGGAGAACCATCCCTAATTAGCCTTACACACAACAAACATCAATATTTTCATATTACAATACTATTACATATGTATATCAAGTATGACGTAAAAAGTCATAAACGGGTACCCAAGGAACATTCTTTTTTAACAAAACCATATCAAAAAGGTGAAAAAGAAAAAAGTGGTTATACATGTATGATATATAATGATGCTGAGCGAGCTTGCACAGACTGAGGATCAGTATTACGAA
Source organism: Mercenaria mercenaria (assembly GCF_021730395.1). Classification (NCBI taxonomy): domain Eukaryota; kingdom Metazoa; phylum Mollusca; class Bivalvia; order Venerida; family Veneridae; genus Mercenaria; species Mercenaria mercenaria. The sequence continues at coordinate 438 of NW_026459035.1, forward strand.
GTGTAATTGTAATAATATCTAATTACAAACATTTATCTGATGAATAATCTTACAATTGACCAGTTTTGTTTTTCTAAATCTGTAATGTTCAAATTCTTATAAATTTCCCATGCTAATGAAAGGCTCTTCTTAACTCCAGTAACAGTTGGTATAATTCCTTTTCTTTTGCACAAATATATATATCTTTTTTATCTCCAGAAACAAAATATCATATTCAACATTTCTGGGTTTACAACTGAAGGATCCAAGTATAAAACATTCTTTTTTCATACATTCCATATTTATATTAACATTTGTACATATATCTTTTATTCCGCTAAGTAATTCTTGAACTATGTGACAATTCCAAAATAAATGTAATAAAGTTTCTTCTTCCATTCTGCAAAATGTACATAAATTATCTTTTTCATATTCATTTTATACAACAAAGAGTTTGTACCTAAAGTTCTATGTACTATTCTAGTTTGAAACCACTGAATATATGAATCTCTTGTATATTTGAAAGGTAAACTATATATATATTCCCAATCTAAAAGACTAATATTAAACAAAGAGTTCCATTTTAGTTGACTTGTTGGTTTTTCATTATTTTTTTTATAAATATACTATAAATAGTTTTGTTGTTTTTCAGAATTACAGGCATTAAATAGCTACTGATACAAGGATGTACCACATTGTAATCAATACCAAAGTTGTTATTTTTGCTTAATATAAAACTTTTTACACTTCTTTTTAATATCTCATAATGCAAAAACTTTATTTTACTTCCAGCAATTGTTTCTAAATATTGCAAACTAAGAAAAGACACAGAATCTGACATAACATCATTAACAAATCGAATTCCTCTATCATAGAGTGGTTTTATAAAGATACCATTTCCACCAGAGAGAATTTCATGATTATAGAATAGTGGCATATTTAACAATTGTTCAGCTGTATCAATTGGTGAACACTCTATTAATTTAATAAAACATTTTAAAACATCAATCCAAAATTTATTTGTGAGTTTTCTTGTAGTATATTCTGCATACAGTTTACAATATTTACCTATATCAAACAAGGTTCTAACTAATTTAAAGCAATTACTCTCACTTCCATTAACACATTTCTTGAACCTGATACTTTCAAGCTGTGTGTATATGAAAATATGTCTATCATTTTTAGGCCTCCTTCTTTATATTCTTTAATGATAACTGTTTTGTTGATTTTTACTCTACCTTCCCATACAAAATCATAAAAAATATTATTAATTTCATGTAAGACTTGATCACTTGGGTTTGGTAACGATATCAGACAATGTGTAAACAAGGGAAGTAACAATGATTTAACAACTATAATTTTACCAATTGGAGTTAGTTTTCTTCTCTTCCAATATGATATACTTTCTACAGTTTTACTGATTTTATCTTGAAAATTAAGATCTACTATTTTGTTTAAATCAACATTAAATATAATACCCAGTAATTAACTTTTAATCCTGAGTGAAGGGAAAAATCATGCAATAAGTCAAGTGCTGAGTTCAAAGATTTATCCGAACCATCTAATAATAATGAGGTGTCATCTGCAAATTGAGAAATCTTATATTCTGTTCCATCAATAACTATACCTTTAATATTTGAACAATTTCTTATTTTTATTGCCAGTATCTCAGCACAGAGAATAAAAATATAAGACGAGATCGGGTCACCCTGTCGGCAACCACGGCCGCAGCTAAATTTTTTTATAAAAATCCATTTAATTGTACTGATAATTGTGTATTATTTAAGAACATTGTGATTCATTTTCTTACCATTGGACCAAAATTAAAAAAGGAAAAAGTTTTCTGTATGAAATTGAATGACAAAGTATCGAAGGCTTTTTCGAAGTCGATTAACATAACTAGACCTGGGATATTATTATCTTCAGTGCGCTTCATTACATCTTACAAAAGTCCAATATAACGCCCTTTAACAAAGCCAGTTTGATCTCTAGCAACTAGATTATCTAACGTAGATTTTATTCTGTTAGCAATACTACCTGAAGCCAGTTTATAAACAATGTTTAACAATGTAATTGGTCTCCAATTTTTCAGGAACTGTTTTGGTTTATTTTCTTTCGGAATACATGTTATTATACCTTGTTTTGTGTAACTAAAAAACTGCTGGTGTGTAAAGCTTAACTTAATGCTCTCACTACAAATACACCCAACTCCTTCAAAAACACTTTAAAGAAATTTGTCAAAATACAAATGTGGTCAAACTGGTATATTTCATTTCGAATAAACGTACATCAGCTCGCTTGCACACACGATATTTTATATTTTGACTCGTGGCTGCACCACTTGTGAAAATATTGCATCTGGTGCTCACTCAGTGGAAGATGATAAGATTCTCCGCTGCGTTAGCGCGTAAACAATTATCTGAGAGTCGGATATTCCCATGTGCTCCTACAAGTGATAGAATCATTTTTGCATGCCATATTCAACTAAAAAGAGTAGAAATAAAATCCAACAAAAGACTTTATTACAGCACTTTTTCTTACTGTAGCCTATTAAACAAAGCGCGGGAACAGCTTTACATCCGTAAAACAGGAAGTATGTCAGACGATACAAAGACAAAGGGAATGCTATATTTTAAGTTTTGTTTATTCATTTGCAGTGAAACGTTATTTTCGTAAAATAATGTTGTTGTTTTTTCAACTGAGAAGTATATTATAAGGAACAAAGAGGAACTTGCTAGGTATCTGATTGTTTTCAGCAAACGAAAACAACCGAGATTTCACCCAAGTGCAATGTCGGAACTGAAGGTGAAAACAAACCAGATGGAACTTCTGCCTCTAATGGGAAAACTTTGACTGAAGAAGGAAAAAGGACAAATTTAAAGACTGATGGAAGGCAGCCTACTGAATTAGACAATAATTCAAACGAAAAAACAAGATTGGAAAAAGAGACAAAGGTTTGTTATATTCGTTACGTATTTACATGAGATATATATAAAAAAAATCTACGTAGGCGATAGTGAGTGTGGCAGTATTTGCGTTATATTTTCTTCGTTAATGTTTTGATAATTTCATTCTGTTATCATAATACAAACGTGGTCACACTGAGATTAAATATACATATACCCTTGCGCACACACGTAGGAAGAAATATCTTTCCCTGTTGAACACCGTCTTATACATTTTCACGAGTGGCGCAAATAATACATCTTGTGTTTACCCGACAAAAGATTATAATAATCTGTCACTGACTGTAAGTGCAATGGATATATCCGGTTGAAGGGTAACTCCTTTTGCGGTAACGAGGCTCTAACGAGGCTCTGCCGAGTTACCGCTGTAAAAGTTATACCACAGTCGTATATTCCCATGAGCATATATACTAGCAGTGATAGATTATTTTTCTTGAATACCGTATTTACAAATTATAGAACAAATTAAGCAAACCGAACTACTTTCTTTTTTATACTCTTTCCTACAGTAGCTTATTGAAACAAAGCTTCATAAACAAAAAATGACGTCATGACGTTTTGATGACGCACATCAACGAATTTCCAGTTAGGATGATCATTTGTAGCGTAACGTTATTCCTTTATTTAAAATCAAGAAATTTACTATAAGGAACAAAGAGAACCTATTAAGATAGATTTTTCATCGAATTTAATTAAATGAAATACATGATATGCCCGAATCATTATTTATCATGAACAGCACGAGAGTCTTCTGACATGGGCGTGGCCAGATTGGTTAAGCTGGCATGGGTTAAATCACCGGAAACCCCATACCAGTGTGAAAGAATATAATAATCTGCCACTGGTTGTAAATGTAGATAGGCATATCCGGGTCGAGGGTAAATGTTATAGCAGTAACGAAACCCAGTTACCGCTAAATCAGTTCCCTCAGAGCAGGATATTCCCGTCTGCATCTACAACCAGTGATAGATTATTAGTCCCCTACTTGTTCTACGTGTTGAAAACCAGTTTCGGGGACTATAGGATTGCGCTTTTCCGTCCGTCTGTCCGAGCTTATATTTGCATACTTAGGAGCAATAGGTAATTGTACTTTTTTTTTTGATGTCATTCATTCCGTAAGCTTTTATGTGGCTATTTGTTTACGTGACTAAAGGAACAATAGAGAGAACAAAAGAGTAGCCACATAAATACCCATATGTAGGAACGTCCGTCATTCCGTCCGTTCGCAATTTCGTGTCCGGTCCATAACTCTGTCATTCATCAAGGGATTTTAATATTACTTGACACAAATGTTCCCCATGATTGGACGACTTGTCATGCGCAAAACTCTGACCCCTACCTTAAACGTCAAGGTCACACTTGGAGGTCAAACGTCAACAAGGCTTTTTTTCCTGTCCGGTCCATAACTCTGCCATCCATGAAGGGATTTTAATATTACTGGGCACAAATGTACCCCATGATAAATCATAAATCAATGTGTCATGCAAAACTTTCAGACCCCTAACTTAAAGGTCACACTTGGCAGTCAAATGTTAACATGGCATGAATGTAACAGACTGAAAATACTTCAGCTTCTGACAGGGAATCGAACCCAGGACCTCTCACACCTAAGGTGGGCACTCTACCACATCGCTATAAAAGCTAGCTCAATAGCAAGGAAGTATAAGTGCACCCTTATACTCTACCCTACTACATACACCCCTCCATTTTAGAATTCGTCCTCGAATTCCAGGAGTTTGAACCTCTGTGGGACATTCCAAGGTGTTCATTTATATCTTCTCGTGAGTTATTGACGTTGGGCGCCAAATGTAACAAACTGACAATACCTCAGCTCCTGACCGGGAATCGAACCCGGGACCTCTCACACCTAAGGCGGACACTCTACCACGTCGCTATAAAAGCTAGCTAAATAGCAAGGAAGTATAAGTGCACCGTTATACTCTACCCTAATACATTGAACAGGGTCTTTTTCGTGTCCGGTCCAGAACTCTGCCATCCACCAAGGGATCAAATATTACTCGGCATAAATGTTTCCCACAGTCAAGCAAAATATCATGCGCAACATCCAGAGCCCTAGCTTAAAGGTCAAGGTCACACTTGGAGATCAAACATCAATAGTGTTTTTACTGTCCGGTCCACAACTTTGTCATGCAAAAAGGATTTAAATATCAGTTGGCACAAATATTCCCCTGGATGAGTCAACATGTCATGCGCAAAACCCGGACCCTTAGCTGAAAGGCCAATGTCACACTTTGAGGTCAATGGCCAACAGGGCTTTTTCATGTCCAGTCTCCTTAAAGGGATTTTAATATGACTTAGCACTAATGTACCCGATAATAAGACAATGTGTCATGCGCAACACTCAGATCGCTAGCTCAAAGGTCAATTTCAAAATGAAATGTTATCAAAATTTAAATTAAATACTTTTATTTTTATATTTATAAAAGTTGTAAAACAGTCAACAACAGATTTTTGTATATGCAAATTTTAATCCAAGTGTTGTGTTATAACATATTGTATATATATTAAATTATTGTTTATACAATATTGACAGATATCAGATTATTATGTTGTACTACAGTAAAGAAAATTAGGTGCCTTCCAGTAGGGGACTTTGAATTGCATGGAAGTACTTCACTCACTTATTTTTCTTGAATAAGGTATTTTACAAATAATAAAATAAATAAAGCGAAACGAAATACTTTCCTTGCAGCAGTCTTGGATAATGGAGCATATTTAACAAAGTGCGAGAGATTTTCATCCGTAAACAGAAATGACGTCATGAGGCTTCGAACTCGCACAACAACAACGTTCCTTTTTAGTTTGATCATTTGTAGAGTAACGTTATATTATTTCCATAAAATAACTTTTTTTAATTGAGAATTAAACTATACAGGAAAAAGAGCAGGTACGTTTGCATCAAGGCATTCGATTTTTGTCGAATTTTATATAAACAATATATATGCCGGAGTCTTCAGTTACGACAGTCATCTAGCATCGGGGTTGTCAGATGGGTTTTGTCTGCATGGGTAAAATCGATGGAAACCCCAGTCCTGTGTGCAAGAATGTAAGATTCTTTCACTGGTTGAAGGCGCTGATTGGCATATCCAGCTCAATGGTAACTGTTTTAGCGGTAACGAGTCTCTGTCGAGTAACCGCGTAAAGTTTCCCTAGAGCAGATATTCCCATGTGAAGCTACAACAAGTGATAAAATCTTTTCTTGCATGCCATTAAACAAATAGTTGTAAAAATAAAATCCAACGAATGACTTTCCTATAGCACTTTATTCTTACTGCAGCCTTTTAAGCAAAGCGCGGGAACTTTACATGGATAAAACAGAAAGTACGTCATGGCATTACTAAGGAATGTTATATTTCCGGTTTTGTGTTATCATCTGCAGTGGAACGATATGTTGTTTTCGAGAAAAAAATAACGTTGTTTTTTAATTGCAAAATATACTATGTAGAACAAAGAGGAATAAGCAAGGTATTTGATGTTTTTCAGCAACCGGGATCTAACGAAATTTCGCAAAAGTCCAATGTCGGAACTAATTGTGAAATTAAACCAGATGAAACGTCTGCCTCTAATGGGAAAACTTTGAGTGCAGAAGAGAAAGTGCTGAGTCTAGAGTCTGATGGAAGGCAGCCTGCTGAAACAGACAAAAATTCAAACGGAGAAACGAAATTGGAAAAAGAGACAAAGGTTTGGTATATCCGTTACGTATCTGAATAAAAAATATTTCAGAAAATCTACGTAGACGATTGTGAGTGTGGCAGTAGTTGCTTTTTTCTTTATTAATGATTTTATGGGGTTTTTCTATCATCATAATGCAAACGTGGTCACACTGAAATATTTCATTTCGCATAAACATACGAAAGCTCGCGCGCATAGATCGAAATATCTTTTATTCATAAGAACAATATTCTATACGGTTACTAGGTGAAAACTTTTTCCATCTTACACAGAACAATGAAATATCATCAATACAGTCTTTACACTGCATAATCTCGGGTTCAGCCCAAATAAGACAGTTTCCAATATCTGGCATAGATTTGAATTAAACTCTGGGAAGTGATATAATTATATTAAGAAAGAAAAACAACCCGAATGCCGTACCCCTGTTATATTACTTGAAATTTCATAAATACTTTATCAGGTCTATGTTTCATTTTGTTTGTTTATTTAAGAACCAAATTGAGAAGGCGCATACCGGAGATGATACACGGGCACATGCAAACAACGAAACAGATGGTCAAAGAAGGTTTATATACTTAGATATATAAATAGTCTGCGAAAAAAGATAATAAATGGATATTATAAAATCCTTCTGTTGCCAAAAATTATGTAATTCTGTTAAAAAGCCTAATATAATTGTTGAGGCTGAGCATTTGAAATGAACATTCAACAAACTATGTTTACACGTTTAAGAGTTTGTTTCCAGAATTATGCAATATTCCAGGGCTTTTAAGAGATTAGTTCGGAATAATTTCGTATATGCGCTATTTTGTGGTAGAGGGGTAAAATTTTATACTTTGACATATGGTCTACTGTCTGATATGTAACTGAAATATTAGCCTTAAGAATATAAAATCCAGTAAGTATAAATTGCTGTAAGCAGAGCAGGATAGGAATCTAAATGTTTTCAATACTATGGAATAATTCAAATTTCTGAACTATTTAGCTGATGCATAATTCTACACGTCTTAGTTAAGGGGATACAATTAGTAGATGTAGAAAACATGAATTTTTCTTTTCCAGCCCTTTCAGTTCGATCGGAGACGGAATTGACGTTGTGTTCCACATTCTTATCCCAACAAGTATTATTTCGAATAGCGAAAAGGTGTTCCTAATCGTAGGTTTAAAAGAATATGGGGGTTGGAAGAGTAGACAAAATGAGTTACATCTTGTAAGGTACTATTCGCATTATAGCATTTGACATCTGTTTCAGTGTCCGGTGCATCCGGTGTCTTTACTCGCATTAATCCACGTCTCGTCATTAAACCTTTGACTACGCTAAAAGTGTACTTGAAGGAATTTACATTGTATTAAGTCTTGAGTTAATTGTCTTAGATAGGTTGAGATTTCATACGTTTTTCAACACAGGTCTAGGATGTCAAAAACAAGAAATTTCCTACTTCAATAACATGCAGATATAAGCATGGAAACGCTGTATTTATTTTACTTATTGTAAAAATGTTTATATTTGTACACAACAATTTATATTTAGGTCTTACATGCAATGTGCTTTTCAGCAAAAGAACTGACTATGCCGAAATGCATATAACTTTGAAAATGAGAAGGTTTGAACTTGAACGCTATATTTACTACAAGTATGCAGTGGCGAGTAATAGTAATACGGAAGACTTATGTGAATGGGAAAACTACCACTGTCATTCACATATTAACAAGCACAACAACAGAACATTATATGTACCATCACGTATGAGTTCAAATAAAGGCAAGTATGCAAGTGGTTGGCCGTTGTGATGAAAGTACCGAGATAAGACACATTTTTAAAGCAAGCCTGTAAAACCCATCTAAACTGAATAAAACGTCATACATATCTTCACAATAAGTGAAGGTTCAATACCACTTGTAATTCTCTATATTAAATTTTGTCAATGTTTGCACTAAGACAATATTCAATAAAAGTCCAGTTACTATAGACGTTACCACTAATAGAAACTTTATTCATGTCTGCCAATGTTTGATTACTTATTCTTGCATTTATAGGACGACTTGGGCTTCCGTTGATAGTACCCATGTCGGCACCCCATGCCAGATGACTCTCGTTCTTTACGAGACAAATAACTATTCGTGCATAGATTATGTATTGTTCATGTAAATTTCGATAAAAATCAAATGCCTTGATAGTTGCTGTCATTTTCTTTTCAGTATATTTTTCGATTTAAAGTAGAACGTTTTACAAAATAACAAACAAAAAAAAACAAAAAAAACAAACAAACAATGAAAAAACAAACTTAAAGTATTACACAATAAACGATAAAGCTAAACTTTGCGTTTGTGTGCCATTTAATTAAACGTCATTTCTGTTTACGGGCGTTAATTTCCAGCGCTTTGTTTATATACGTTTGTAAAGGAAAGAGTGCTACAAAAAAGTATTTCGGCTTTCTTTGTTCATTCTATAATTTGTAAAATAATCTGCCACTGTTTGTAGTTGCAGATCCAAATATCCGGTTCTCGGGTAACTGTTTTGGTGGTAACTCGACAGGGCCAAAAGTACCCTCGATTCGGACATTCCCATCTGCATCTGCAAACAGTGACAGATTATTAGTCATACACCTCTATCTCGATACCATTTAGTTTTTCGATACAGTTTTGGCACTTTATATGCACATGTCTTAAATGTCTATACAATCCTCCAACTTCTGTGTATACCCCAATTCGAAAAAATGTAAATAAAGTTTTGTTTATCTACAGTTCGTTAGCTGCGACTGAGCGGTTGTGACCACCCACTACCCGTCGAACGTCCGTCCATCTACAGATTTCTTCAGACCATTTATCTTTCTAAAGCCACATTTAAAGCTCGCACAGCACTCCACTTGGAAATATGGATAGGGTCAATGTAAACACGTACACAAAATTCAAAGTTAGCCTGTTTGTATACAACTGTATAGTGTGGACGTTAAATATTTTGTCAGAAACTGCTGGCCCTTCAAAAACAAGTACATTAGTGAAACAATATAGTGCGTTTCATTTGACCTGGCTGGCGGAGTTAATCTCTTGCTTACGCAAATAATGGTAATTACAAAAAAGGAGTAAAATAGGTAGAGCTACAGTTGTTACAGTGTAAGGTAGATGGCCAGTGAATAAGAAATCAGGTTGCCGAATATACTACATATCCTGCACAATAATGCAGTGGACCGTCGCGAAACCCCGCCCCGCCAGGTCGATTAAAATGAACTATATATGTTTTTCGAATAACAAAAACAAATACCAAACGGTCATTTATGTCGTTGGTGCATTCCTTTAACATTATTATTTTTCGTATATTTGATATATTGAACATTATGATTTATGCCAATTTTTGGTTTATACAATTTACAGACGAATGGCATCAGTATGATGGAGTTGTCAGTCTGAAGCCAGATGCTAGCCTGCTAAGGAAAGGTATCAACTGGTTTGTTGGCAAATACGAGAAAGATTGTGAAGCTTATGCCTCAACGTTTGCTAAATTCTTTTGTCCCACCTGGTTCAGGCCGGAGTTCAAAGTGATGGATGCTGCAGTGACATACCAGGAGTCTATTGACCATCTAGAAAGCTTATACATTGGACTGCGAAATGTCTATGTAGTTGACGTTCGATGTTTTAAAAGTGAAGAGGAGTATGCGAGCAAAGTAAGGGTTTAATTGAACAAATGAATTTTTATCACAAATACAAGCAATAATATTTATACACTTTCGGTTGCTAATTATTTCAGTTTAAGTATCACACGGACATCATTACAGAATAAACAATGTTCACCTTATTCTTAAGAGATTTTATTTCACGAGATTATGATATTCCTAACCATAACGTTTGTTTGTGAGTTTTAAATAACACAGACAAGTTTAGGGTAATTTATTACATTCAGGCTATAATAATTTTAAGAAGACCACGGGTGCTTCTCGGCACTGGCGGCCCGTCGTAAACAATTTGATGATTTCAAAAGAATTTGATCACCTTGAGCTGAGCTCGAATCAGTGAGGGACAAATGTTCCACTGTCACCGACCTTAAACCCATCGATCACAGAGACCAATTAAATGCTTCTTCTCTTTTTAAACATTTCCTTAGATAATCATTGAACAGTTGCAATGTAAATTTCTAGTTTGCAGAGTGGATAATTTCTCCGTTGGCAGATTTTCTGGCACGGCAACACATAATTACTGATGGCCTTTGTATCAAAATTATACGTTCCCTTAGTGTTGTTGAGGTTTGCGAAAAACTGAAATTGCCACTTGTGGAAAAAACATGGCAGAAAGTGTGTAAATGTTTGTTAGTGAATAAAGACGAAGTCAACAAAACATGTGTAGAACTGAAAGATGTATCTGAATACTTTGAGGACAAGAAGTAAGTATAAGTTTTCACTTTGTCTTAATTGTGTCAAACAACAAATATCAACATATCATGGGCTGAGCGCGAAACTATTGTATATTGTTCTTCATTTATATACAGGTACAATAGTTCCGCGCTTAGCCCTCGATATATTATTATTGAGCGACTTGTAGAATTTCCATTTTTATGCCGCAACGAAGTCGGAGGGATATAGTTTTTGCGTTGTCGGTCGGTCCTACCTTCCGTCTTTCGGAGCCCACGAATGAATATTTGTTGAGTACAGAGAACAGTAGGTAACGGTAAATTCTATTCATTCCGTAGTGTTTATTGGGTACATTTTGTCGCTTGTTGGGTACCTTTTAACAAAAGAAATACCTAATTAAGGTCCATCCGTAGGAACGTCCGTCTGTCCGTCCGTCCGTCCGGAGCCATATCTAGAAAGTAATTGGGAATATTTAAATAAAACTTCTTATACATGTTTACCATTATAAGGTTATGCCGCCCATCAGGATTCAGTCAGATTGCCAAAGTAACACCGAGTTATGGCCCTTAGAAATTTCTAGTGTTAACTATATAGGGTACTATAAATATGGCAATTTCTGCTTCGTAACTTGTGATATATATGACCTAGAACTATGAAACTGTAATTGAATTAAGATCACTATAATGTGGTTGCGCACACATAATTTCGTCCGGATTTCTTTAATAACTTCAGAGTTATTGCCTTTTAATTGTTTAAAAAACCACATATTTGTACATAACAAACTTATCATTTGGTAGAATTTCATTAAATATCTTTCGTTCTTTTCCATCGACATGAGAAGTTTTGTACCCTCAACCGTTCACCCTCCACCCCCTACCCCCCTAAATATATATATATATATATATATACTTTTCTTTTCATTCCTTTTTTTTTAAAAAATGTTCAAACCTCCAACATGTGAAGTTGTAACCACACCCACCCGTTGCCAGCCATGTTCAAGATATCGTACTTGATTGAACTCTCTTAAGGACATCTGTTCTTTTAAGTTCATATGTACATGTTAAACAGCAACACTTGTTGCCAAACTACTCGAAGACAATATTTCGTTCTAGTAACACTTCAAGCTCACATTTCGAATAACTCCATTTAATTCTAAAAGCTAAGCTTATTACAGTAAACATAATATTGCATTCAAAATAATTTCTTTAGTCAGGATCAACGTAACATACATTTATTATTGTACACTTTAAATATTCGTTTTCTGTTAAATTGATTTTGACTAATGAAATTATTTGCTTCTTAGTAACATCCTTAACTCTTTGCCGGATATATTTTTTGCCATTTCTCACCACAAACCCTTTCGGCGAGGGATACCAATTCATCGAATTTGCTTGTTTATGTTATGTATCTTGATACATTGGTTGTGTATTATGATTTACCATTGTACAGAATTTCTGATAATACCCATTCCAGTACATCAGTCTATATTACTGCATCATACCATTGCAGTAATGGTTATTCTCTGCCACTCCCCAACTTAATACATTGATATGGAGAAGAAACTGTCTCTTACAAAGTTCCTCATTTACTGTCGATATAAATTCAGACTTTCCTTCTCATTTCACGCAATCAAACTTTATATATTCCCACTTCAGACTCTAGTACTGTAATAAGCATCTGTCACACACAAATTACAGGCGTCTTGATTGTCACTGCGTTGTACTTTGTTTGTAGCCGTCACTCATTAATGCCAGATCTGTCATTAGACATCTTTCTTATAAATCAGTCAACATCATTTACCGGAAGTCTATTACCTCTACAAACTTGATTTCAGTTAAGTCATATTTCCACATTTCTCTTGTGGAAACTCCAAGATTTTAAGCCCTCCTGAGCTCAGATTTTTAGGATTGTTGACTTTTGTAGAACCGTACATCCTTATATATAATACAATATTTCTTTCATATTTTGTGTTAAAATAGTGTTGGTAGTGGCAATTTTTGTGGGTAGTAAGCTGGAGGGGAAAGTAACTATACTTAATTTTTGCTGAAAATGGCACCCAATAATTATTATGGATATGACATTGATTGTAAAGGAAACAGACAATACAAAATTAGACAGTTGTATAACACATGGTACTGGTTTGAGCATATGGTACCCACGCAGACTCCTTGCTAATTTTTTTCCAAGATTTTCTTCACTTACAACCCTGGATTTTACTGTTTTACGTTTATTTTAGTAATCTAGAACTGCAGATTCACATTGTTATAATATTGTTACTTATTAACTATTGTTGATTTCCTGTCAGAGATTGTAGAGATTTTATTCCTCAAGGTGAGGTATTGTGACCTGTCATTGTCTGGCGTCTTTCGGTGTGTGACGTGCGTCGTCCGTCAACATTTGCCTTGTGAACACTCCAGAGGCCACAGTTGTGACCAAATCTAAAGGGGTCGAATTTAGCGGTCGCTAACTCGCGAAATTCGAGTAAGAATAAGAAAATGCGAGTAGGAAATCATGGCACTTGCATATTTTCGCGATCACGTTTGAAAACTGGCCTTTGCTCTTTAAAAGCTCCTTTTGGGTAGTTATTTTATCGATAATCATGTGACCGCTTGTTCTATATTATTGTATTTGTGAGTTTCGTTATAACTGCATGATGATTCAAACATGTAGCTCAAATATTTTGCATTAACTGATAGCGGCAGATCATACTGTAGATCAAACATTGATTCCCTAGTAAGAAAAAAGAACTATAGAGCTCTTAACTGGAGGTTTTATTACTTAGATTTTAAACATACTTGTTTTTCAGGCAAGTGGCTAAATTTCTGGAAAAATTTGTAGCACGAGTAAGCACATTTGGCAAGAATCCATGTTGGCTCTACTGTATGCCACTCATACATTTTCTTGAAGCCATTTGTTTGCCTTTTGCTGAACCAACAAAAGAGAAGAATCATGATGATTATGTACCAAAATGGTGGGGAATTGCAGAATTGAAAAAGACAGTAGATATATTCAAACGTGATTGCCATAAATGGAAAACGTAAGTTATTATAGGTTGTTCGCTCTAGGTTTATGACAGTATCACATTCTTCTTCTTGTTCGCTTAGGTCGATTGGTTCTGTTTATGCAAGGCTTGAAATGTCCAACATCCCTTACACCTCCTAGTATCGGCTAAAGCGGACATTGAAGTAACATCATGAACTAAAATGACTATTTAAATGAGATGGCATGCATATTCTATTATTGTCACTATTCCATTCTGTATCCTTACCCATCACTTGTATCGTTTAAAATACGACACATCAACATCATGTTTGCCTGGTACTGAAATGTGCGATAGGTAATGTAATGTTTAAGTACCTTTGATGCTGTCTCAGTTACTTGACGGATCAGCTTTATAATTAGAACATACATGACGCGCGTGGGTCTCAAAGGAATTATATCATTTGAAGAAGAATAATTTTTGAACTCGCAAACTTATACAATATACATTGGATATTCAAAAAAGACACCGTTTCCTTTAAGGTATGATATATCTTTATGACAAATATGTTTTAATCTTCGAGAAAGAGCAATTGAACCAAAACTTAAAATGTGAGAATATGTAGCAATGAAAGTATAGTACAGTTTCACATTAAAACAAATCGCACGCCATCGTCTTTTTCGCTTTATTTCAGTCAAAAACATTGTATTCAGTTTTACAATTTTAAAATGGACATTGTTAATGATGTTTTTTTTGTCATTAACTGGAAAAACGATAAACCCGCCTTACATATTCGAGAATACTATAAACAGCTACGCTAAAATTAATTCAAAATGACAATATGGATTGGCATATTACATATATTTGTATTGACGCATTACTCCTTTTTTCAGTCCCATTGTTGATGTAATAGGAATCTTGCAGCCTTTGTTTGAGATGGATTTTTATCTTCCAAGAAGTATTATAGCTTCAATGAGGCCATATGAGTGTAGAGAAATCATTGGACAAGAAATCTTTCCCGTGGAGGTGTGCTGTGCTACAATTTGCTTTTACATCGAGGACACTTATCCAAAGTTTTGCACGAGCAGTCGGTCATTTTCGGATGTTTCCGGAGAAGAGAGAGTAAGTTTAAGATGATTTTGTTCGTTACTGCTGAATATTTCAGAATAAGTTTCTTGGTATTATTGTCTTTTACTGGAAAAAAGTAAGGTCTGCCTTCTGCAATGTCATTGAGGATGATTCTCTAATTTGCCTGATTATATGTATTTACATGAGAGTTTTGTGTTTTACATAACTTGTGTAAAGGATTAACTACACTATCCTGTAACTTTGGAACATGATGAAAATTAAGCGTGGACACGTCTCAATAGAGATAGCGCTCGATCTCCGGGCGAGACGTATGTTCTCATATACGATTTTATTTAAAAAAAAAAAAAAAAAAACAACATTCGTCTGAAATAATTTCATTCGCCACCTCTGATTCATATAGAGAAGTTGACAGTTACTTGCTAACCGTCTGACTTGAAACAATAACATGTTCAACTGGCCGTAAGAACATTGGACTAGAACTTTTTACTCTTAAAATGTTTAGAAAAAGTTTTTAATAGAGGCAAAGTTATAAAACAAAGGCCAATGACTATTTAAAGGATGCATCCGTACACTGATATGTTCAGCTCCTTTTAATAATCACTTGGCATTTATGTTTTCGCATTTCTTAATTTAACACAGAGCATTTATCGTTTGACAATTACCGATTGGCTGTCAATATTAGACATTCAGCATTTGGCAAATAGCATTTTACAGTAATTTTTTGTCATTTAGCATTTGGCAATTAGCATGGCGCACCGGCCTTCCATAGCTTACAGTATTTTTGTATGTAGCAATTAGCATTACGTATATGACATTTAGCATAAAGCTTTTAGCATTTAGCATTAAATATTTGTTATTTAGCACTTGCCAATTTGCATGGCGCATCGGTATTGCTAGACCTGGAAGGCCGGTGCGCCATACTAATTGCAAAATTCTAGATGACAAATATGTAGTGCTAAATGCCAATAACTTAATGCTTATGCTAATGTTAAATAATTTAATTCTAAATGCCACATACCAAATGTCATATGCCATTTACTTAATGTTAAATGCCACATGCTTAATGTCAAATACCTACGGCTTATTGCCGAATAAGTTCTTGACAGTAATATATATAATTTCGTTTCAAAACATTTAGCATAAGGTGTTTGGCATTTGGCATTACTATTTGGTATTTAACATTTGGCAATAAGCATGGCGCACCGGATTTCCAGATATACATGTATATGAACATTAGCACCACTTTTGTAGGACCACCCTTCACACACTGGAAGTCTTTACCCCCATTATTGAACCGCTAAACTATGGAGAAATTTCCAGTTATATATATAACATGATTGATTATTAAAGTGATAGAACTATCAATTCTACAATACTTGATTTTGTAAATGAGAAACAGTAACAGTAAAGTAATCAACAAAAAGGAGAGAAATCTAATGCATGCAGCATAATTATATTGACCGCATCTATACAACTATACAATACTGACAGCTAACAAAAGGTGATATCACTAAAAACCATAATCTATTCACATTCTTCCGGTAATATTTAATTAACATTTTTTTTTCTTTTTGACAAACTTTTTGACGTAACTTCATTGTCCGTGTGTAATGAAGAAAGGAAGCGAATTAAGAACCTATATGACATGTAATCCGCTGCATCAATGTTTCAAATCAATTTGTTTTTAATTTTTGGTTGTTCGAAAATCTGGGTAAATTTAGTTGCTCCCCATTGCCTCGCCCCCGCTTCCCCTTGTCCCTCATCCCCACCCCAACTTTGAGTTTGCTCAAACGCTACTGAATTGCATGCGTATTATAAACATTTTCCAGCCAAAATCTTCATGATAATAGTAAATAAGTCTAAAAATACTTTCTGATTAATAAAAGGCACCATTCTGGTTCACAATTGAATGTACCTGCTAATTGGTAAAAATGCACGAGCTGATGACAATTAAGAAATTTAATAAAATATTTAGAAAATAATCACTGCAAACAATAGGTAGCCATAACTCAATGAAAATAGGAAATACCAAGTTTCTAACGCTACTACCTTTCGAAATTTGACTATGGAAAGTTTTAGAGTTTCCGCGACTATCAGCTTCAGTAGCCGTTTCCATGGTTACCGCACACCGCTAAATTTCATTTAAAACTTCAATTCATTGCCGAATAGGTGCAAAAGTTTTGTATGTTCGGTAAATTAAATTCCTTACGGAGGGTCCCTACACACGAAAGCTTCTTCAGTTATTAAGTTGTCGCTGACTGTTCCAAGGCGGTGCCTTATTGTGTTCGATTATTTGTTTGTTTGTTTGTTCTCGTTGTTTAGTTGTTTTTTTTTTGTGTATGTATACTTGTGTAACTGTGAATCATTTGTACCATTCTGTAGTGTTTTGATTTAGAAAGCTGCGTTCTTGGAGCGTGGCGATTCTATTGGATCTTCGTACCTTTTTTACGTCTTTAAGGGACTTTACTTGAATTTGAAATGTCAGGTTGCGAATTGTATCGTCATATTTCTGCATTTTGTGATAATCGTCATTTTAGCGGAAAAATTAGTTATCTTCTTCATTATGTAAAAGCAGTTAACCACTTTTTTGCGCTGAGGTGAGAATATATATTTTAACTGTACAATTAGTACTTGTTAAACATATTTCTATCAGCGATCAGCGTAAACACGAATACATAAGTAATTACAGTGCTAAATGTATTAGTTTCTGGATGCATATATCTATTAAAGTCCTCTTGATTTTATTTACGTTGTTTTCAGACTGTTATTGAGTGCATCACAAAGCTAAAAGACAGACTTAAAGGATATTCCTGTTCAGCTAAATGGTATTCTTTTTTATATGTACAATGTATATGCTATCAAAAATATATTTATCTGCTATTTAATGCATTTATCGTCTGCGTTTGATATTAATCTGATATTAATGCAGAGATAAAGGTAAAACTTAGGTGGCATTGAAACACATTTTGACAATTAACACGTTTCGATTTTTTGAGAAATGTAGTAAAGCTTTTTAATTATATCAATAAAAATCACATTTGTGTCTTTGTTAAAAAAGTGTTTGAGTATGATCATGTCATATAAGGTTACTTCCAAGGTTTACTGTTACATCATGTACGTATATGGTATTATGTATGTCCAACACATCAAATGCATATAGTACTATAAAATTGATATATAATAAAATCTGTAAAAAGATCCTTTGGAAACACAGAGTGCAACAAAGAAGGATAACTGCAGACTCGGTTTGACCGAGTCTGTTCATGAGAGGTAATGAAGTGTTCTACACCTTTAGCACCGCATTAAGTGAAACTATTACACATCTATTGAATGGACTCCAAAGTTAACGTATTCGAGATATAATTAGATGACGAGTACGCTGGTTCCTTATTTCTTATTCCTTTTTCAAATAAGGAATAAGGAACTAGTTCCTTATTCCTTATTTGGAGAACACTAGGTAAAAGCAGTGAGAAAATAATCCTTACTTGGTTCATCAGCATAAAATGAACACGCTAGATCATAGCTCGAGTGATTAAGATCGAGAAACCGAATAAGGAATAAGGAACTGGTTCCCTATTCCTTTTTCAAAAGTCGAATAAGGAACTGGACTTTTCGAAGACGACATGGTACAGTGAGAAAATAACCATTACTCGGGGTTAAAAACGTTTCACAGCATAACATAAACACGTTAGATCAAAGCAGTAGTGAGTAAGATCGAGAAAACGAACAAGGAATAAGGAACTGGTTTCCTATTTCTTTTTTAAAAGTCGAATAAGGAATAGAAAAAGAAAATATTTTAATCTCAGTAAAATCTTTTTCAAAAGTGTAAATACATTGTTGTCATAAAATGTTTGAAGGATATTTAATTTAAGGATAAGTGGTATTTTCCACGGATATGAAAGAGTATGACTCAAAATAGGGGTACAAAGTTCGAATAAGGAACTTGACTATTTGGAGAAACATGGTACAAGCAGTGATATGATTATTCTTACTCGCGCTTGAAAACGTTTCACAGCATAACATAAACACGTTAGATCATAACATGTGTAAGTTAGATCGGAAAACCGAATAAGGAATGAGGAACTGGTTCCCTATTCTTTTTTCATAAGTCGAACAAGGGATAGAACGTAGAAAATGAAAATACTTCAATCGCAATACAATATTTTTAAAGAGTGTATATACATTGTCGTAATAAAATGTTTTAAGGATATAAATGGTATTTTTCACGGATATGAGAGAGTATGACTCAAAATCGAGGTACAAAGTTCGAATAAGAAACTGGACTATTCTGAGACGACATGATACATCCTTGAAACATTTTGTGACAAGAATGTATATACACTTTTTGAAAAGATATTATTGTGATTTAAATATTTTCATTTTTCTATGTTTTATTCCTTATTCGACTTTTGAAAAAGGAATAGAGAACCAATTCCTTATTCCTTATTCGTTTCTTCGATCTTACGTCTAACGCGTTATTCTTATGATGTGGAACGTTTTTAACCGCGAGTAATGATTATTTTCTTACTGCTTGTACCATGTCTACTTCAAAAAGTCCAGTTCCGTATTCGAACTTTGTACCTCTATTTTGAGTCATAGTCTCTCATATCCGTGGAAAATACCACTTATATCTTTAAAACATTTTATGACGACAGTGTATCTATACTTTTTAAAACGAATGTACTGTGATTGAAGCATGATCTAACGTGTTCATTTTATGCTATGGAACGTTTTTTAACGCGATTAAGGATTATTTACTCATTGCTTGTACCATCTCGTCTTGGAAAAGTCCAGTTCCTTATTCGAACTTTGATACCCTATTTTAAGCCATACTCTCTCATATCCGTGAACAATCCTGCTTATGTCCTTAAAACAGTTCAAGAAGGTAATGTATAGACACTTTTTGAAAAGATTTTATTGCGATTAAACTATTATCGTTTTCTGTGTTCTATTCCTTATTCGACTTTTGAAAAAGGAATAAGGAACCACTTCCTTATTCCTTATTCGGTTTCTCGATCTTCCTTACTTGTGCTATAATGTAACGTGTTCTGTTCATGCCCAGGAACGTTTTTAACCTCCAGTAAGGATTATTTTCTCATTACTTGTACCGTGTCGTTCGGAAAAGCCCAGTTCTTTGTTCAAACTTACCCTGTTTTGAGTCATACTCTCTCATATCCACTTATATCCTTTAAACAGTTTATGAAGATCATGT
The DNA here is from genome assembly GCF_021730395.1 of Mercenaria mercenaria. NCBI lineage: Eukaryota > Metazoa > Mollusca > Bivalvia > Venerida > Veneridae > Mercenaria > Mercenaria mercenaria. Next base: position 20,703 of record NW_026459035.1, read on the forward strand.
ATATATGCTTTTTGAAAAGATTTTATTGCGATTAAAGTATTTTCATTTTCTATGTTCTGTTCCTTATTCGACTTTTGAAAAAGGAATAGGGAACAGTTCCTTATTCCTTTTTTTGATTTTTCAATCTTACTTACTCGTGCTATAATGAAACGTTTTCTGTTCATACCCAGGAACGTTTTAAACCGCCAGTAAGGATTATTTTCTCATTGCTTTTACCATGTCATTCCGGAAAAGTCCAGTTCCTTATTCGAACTTTGATACCATATTTTGAGTCATACTCTCTCATATGCGTGAAACATACCCCTTATATCTTTAAAACAATTCACGAAGATCATGTATACAAAGAGTTTGAAAAGATTTTATTTTGATTTAAGCATTTTCATTTTCTGTGTTCTATTCGTTATTCGACTTTTGAAAGAGGAATAGGGAACCAGTTCCTTATTCCTTATTCGGTTTCTCGATCTGACTTACTAGTTTTATAATCATTTCATGCGCAGGAACGTTTTAAACCACCAGTAAGGATTATTCTATCATCGCTTGTACCATTTCGTTTCGGAAAGTCCATATTATTCGAACTCAATACCCTATTTTGAGTTATGCTCTCTCATACCCATGGAAAATATCACTTATATAATTATAGCATTTTATGTCGAAAATGTATATACACTTTTTGAAAAGATATTATTATGATTGGGGTATTTTCATATGTCTCTGTTCTATTCCTTATTTTGACTTTTGAAAAACGAATTGGGAAGCAGTTCCTTATTCCCTATTCTGATTTTCAATCTTACTTACTCGTGCTCTTATTTAGCATGTTCATTTTATGTTGTTGAACCGAGTAAGGGATTATTTCCACACTGCTTTACCTAGTGGTCTCCGAATAGGGAATAAGGAACTAGTTCCTTATTCCATATTTGAAAAAGGAATAAGGTACCAGTCTACTCGTCATTTGGTAGTGATAGACTAGACCCTACATAACCCTTCACTTATTTATTACATAACATTCGTCTTTGTAGTGCGAGAACAAAGTGGTGGCTAGCGTTTATGATCTCGTTTGAGTGTATTCAGAAATCATTAAATACAAACCGAACTTTGAAAGTGATGCACAGTGCACAGATATTTCTTTCCTGCATTTCGATATACAAGCGCATTTGTGAGCAGTCTGACAATGAACTTGGGAAAAATGAAATGGAATGGCAGACACAACACGATGAACTAACCAAGCAAGCATGCGACCATGTGCTGAACTGGCTTAATTTGTACGCAAATGAAAAGTGGAACATTCATATGGCTGAACTTCTTACAGTAAATATGTTTTCTTTCACAGATTCATACCAAATATATTATTTTGCATCATATAATTTGACACCATTATGCTGTTTCAGAAAACGGTTCAAGTCATAAAATAGTTCACTGACTTAATCATAAATGTTAACATAACAGAAATTTAATCAAATAAACACTTGTCAAAAAGCCATATCTGGCGCTCTGCGATATTCCAAATCATCGTATTAAAAGTCTTACAATTAAAAATTCATTGACTTTGATATTTCGTAATAAAAGTTAGAAGTTTGCAGTGTTTTAATCTTTATCAATTTTAATAATTTCAAAAGCCTAACAGATGTTTTACTCCTATCAAAACATTTTTTTCATGCCGTATGAAATGGAAGTTCAAGGCTGTGTATCATTTACAATAAATTTACACTATACACTATGAGGCTTATGGAAGCAGGTGCGCTATGCTAAATGACAAATGCCAAATGACAAATAATGTGTGCAAAATGCTATTTTTTTGCTACATGATTATTGTCAATTATTCACTGTCAAATGGTAATTTTCAAAGATAAATGCTAATTGTTAATCGCAAAATGCAAACTAATAAAAGTTAAATGCTTATTGCTAAGTTCTCTTTTTAAATAAAGGGCTGATGGATTCATCCTTTAAATAATCGAATTCATTCTTTAAATAATAATTGGCCTTTGTTTCATAACTTCGTCCTTTTAGAGTAAACAATTTCAGTCCCATCTTCCTATTACTGGTAGAACACGTTACTGCTTCGAATCAGACTGATAGAACATAACATGTTTTCACATAATATAAAAGTTACATTTATTAGTTTAAAGATACAGAACACTAACTAATTAAGTTAAAGAATTTTGACGATTGATATTTATCATTAAGCAATTTGACAATAAGCAGTTGGCATTTATCATTGGGCATTTAGCATTTTGCATGAATCATTAAATATGTGGCATATACCATTTGATATGTAGCATTTAGCATTACGTATTTGACATTTAGTATTAAGTAATTGGCATTCAGCGTAAAATGTTTTACATTTAGCATTTAGCATTTGGCAATTAGCTTGGCGCACCGGCCTTCCATAGAGGCTAATACAAATCCCCCATCTATTTGTTTAATATACATGTATCTCGAATGCATTTTTTCAATGCGTGTTTAAGTAAAGAGAAAAGCTGATAAAGTAGGCAGTCTACGTTTAACCAGACAGCAAAATAGCTTTACAATATTTGTGTGCGAGTTTTACCTTTGAATGCAAAATAGGTTTTAGATCTTAACATTTCTCGTCGTGTATTTTAGGTGACAACATGACCTTAAGTAGGTTTATGTAATAGATAGACTCGGCAGATTAAATTATTATCTCTTGCCGAAGGTGGGAGGATATAGAGTTGGCGTTGTTCTCCCGGCTGTTCGTCCGTCCGTCCTTGCGTCCGTTCGTGCGTACGCCCGTCCGAAACAGAAAATGCTTATAATTCAAAACGTATTTTAGCTAGATTCACTAAACCTCATATACTTATTAATTAGCAAATGACCTTCCCTAACATTTAGTATTATCACCTTGATCAAGTAAAAGCAGTTTTTTTCCCCTTGGCTGTTAAAAAATAGAAATTTTGACTGTATTTAAGTAGCCTATTGATGAATATTCATTAAACTTTAAAGAAATGTAGATCACTATAAGGCTCTTATGGCCATGTAATTATGTTAGGATCACATCATTTACTTCAGAGTTATTGCCCTTTAATTGTTTTACAATCCCTTTGATGGATATTCATGAAATTTAATACAAACATAGATCACTACAGGACAGTTGTGCTTGTACGTCTTTCGTCAGGATCTCTCCAGTAACAGCAGAATTATTACCCTTTAATCATTTTAAAATTCATAAATAATAACAAAACAAAGTAACCCATTGATGGATCTTCATGAAATGTGATATAAATTTAGATCACTATAGGACAGTGGTGTTTGCACATCTTCCATAAAGATCTTTTCAGTAACTGCAAAATTATTTTCGTTTAATTGTTTTAAGATTCATAAATATCAACAGAACAAAGTAACCCATTGATGGATTTTTATGACATTTATTGCAAATATAGGTCACTATAGGGCTGTGATGCACGTGCAACTTTCGCAAGGATCTTTTCACTAACTGCAGAAATAGTGTCCTTTAATGGTTAAATCTTCCAAAATATAGTCTCTACAATCACAAACATCCTATTTGGCGGGGGATATAAATTCATTGAATTTGCCTGTTTAAATTTATTTTAATCAACGTAAGTTTCATGTTACTTTAACATTTCTAAATATGAGTTTAGGAGCATGTTTTCAATTATATTTAATGTGCCTCTCATTTTCGTCTTTCATACAGAATTGTGTAAAATAAGACATTATGATTTTCACATTCATTGCATGTGAACATCTTGTAACTGTGCATTTCAATTTTTACGCTTTTATTAGATATGCATTTTTCATTCAATGGAAAGGGTTGGAATGATGCCTTTGTGGAACAACTAAAGGAAGAAGATGTCGGAAAATACTGGAATGAACGGATTGCAAACGGCTTGTTTGAAAGACTACGCTTAGAAGTAATGATTCTGTTTATCATGATTGGAATTGTTCATTTGATAATTACTGAACTTATTAATCGAGGGATAAATGCGAAAAAGGTCCAGACATTTTTTATCTGTATGCATTTACATCAGGATTAATCGTATAATACGTTTAGGCATTTACAAGTGTGCATCAAATAGAATATCTTAATGGGAAATCGAAATGAAAAAAGACACATCTCTCGGCGTGAATGGGGTGTGATAATGACACGTTTAAAATTGGAAACAAATTGTAATTTGGCTTTGAAATTGCAAAAGTCCCAACAGGTTTTGTAGTATTCAAACATGTTCTAGCTTCCCTTATGTAGTAATTGTTCGTTAAAAACGATTATTTATTGAACAATATATTTGCTTTCTAACACACAATCCTTTAAATTATTCAAGTAGACAATTGATTATAAAAGTATAAAACAGTAAGTCAGAAAATAGACTAAAGCTTATTGTCTGTACAAAGGGAAATTCTAAAATACTAGTACCATGGTACTGCATTATCAAAATGTATTTTTTGTTCTAATACCTGACTGACACCTAAATATAAAGAATAAAGCTGTCTACCATGAAGTACTTTTTCACACGGTATGTCATTGATAGAGTTACCATCTCCTCTTTTACGACCAAAGCTTAAACATCTATTTACCTTTTACACCATTGAAAGGTACATAGAAAAATCACCAACTGGAAAAAAGGATTTATGCGGACATTACTTTGTTTTAATCGATTGATAAATTCAATGGCCATTATAGTTTTATACAGGTATTGGAATGGCCAAGCTGCCTCATTTCGCTTTTGTCGATTTTCGTACTTCATTTGCATCGGTAAGTTTTTCCTTTGCCATTTTGTTTGCCACGCTCGCTTTCAGTTTTTTCTCCTTTTCAAAAGCAAGTTTAACAGTACCTTTATGCAAAATCATCACATATTCACCTTTTCTCGGTTAAGAAGTCCCCGCGATTCACTCCCACACTTACCCCTGAATATACTATGGTATTGTTATTTTCAGGGTATTATGAACAAATCTGTAACCTCGCAATTCATGCACCATTTCTGTAAGAATCTCGATGTTTACTGTGGACCTATGCAAGACTGTCTTAATGAGTTTGCTTTAAAAGTAAGGACATTTAAAATATTATTTCTCAAAGCTCATTAAGTAAAAGGGACCAATTAGAGACCAGAATTTGTTAAAACATTCAACAGAAATGTGCTTAATAAGGCTATTTTGGAGATACATATATGTTTGTTTACATGTTTAGCTCATCTGAGCAAAGCTTAAGGTCAGCTAATCCATAAACCTTTCTTCTAAGGAATTTGCTCTGAAACAGTTTTACTGATTTTCATTAAAACTGACATGAATCTCCTATACTAGGGTCAAATCCTGAAATGAAACTAAAATTACCTTTTCAGTCAATCAGGTGAGTGCAGTAGACCCATTTTTGTACCCCCACCCCACGAACAACAAAGTTATAAGTAGGGGGCGGGTATACTGGTTTCAGGTTGTCTGTCTGTCCGTCTGTCTGTCCATAGACACGATCTTGTGCGCACCATTTCTCCTCATCCCCTTGACACAATTTAATGAAACTTCACACAAGTGATCAGTAACAACGGTAGTTGTGCATGGGGCATGTTAAGTTCTTTCAGAAAAAAAAAATTGCAGAGTTACGGGACTTTGTTTTTTGTTACTATACTACATACATAGACACAATCTTGTGCGCACCAGTTGTGCATTGAGAATGTTACGTTCTTTCAGAAAAAAAACAACAGAGTAATGGGACTTTGTTTTTTGTTAACATATTATGTACATATAGTCTTCGTATGCAATCTTGTGCGCGCCTAATCTTCCGAACCCTTGCACACAATTTAATGAAACTACACACAAGTAATCAGTACCAACCTTAGTTGTGCATGGTGTTACGTTCTTTTAGATAAATATTCTGCAGAGTTATGGGACTGTGTTTTTTGTTACTATACTGTATACATAAAGGTTATATACATACAGTCCACATAATTATGCAATCTTGTGTGCGTCAAATTGCAATGTACTGTGTCAGTGCGTGTGGGGGTACATTCATCACATTTAGTGATAGCTCTAGTTGCATCTTTTTATTCTAATCCTTACGGATAGTTGGAGTTTAAACGGTATTTACAATTTAGCCAGCTGATCGTTAATATTTTATTAGTTGGATCGCCGATAATCATTCCAGTTACATTTGTTTCAACACGTTTATTAGTTTGGTACTAGGTATGTGTCTGTTTTACTTGTTGTACTTGCACATGAATGAGAGAGGTGTTGTCTGCCGTAAATATGTTCATGTTTGACGTACGTTTTAGTTCGTACTCTTACCCATTTTAGCTCGACTATTTAAAACAGGTAGAGCTAAAGTATTACCGTTCTGCCGATGTCAGTTTTGACGTCCATGACGCAAAAGTTTGGATTGTAAGCATGTTTTCCGAAAACGTCTATATAGAACATTTTCAAATTAAGAACTATGTAATGACTGACTGGAGTCAGTTTACATGGCTCTGACAACATTATACAAAATTATGCACTTTTTGACTGAACAACTTTAGTGGAAAGTTGTCCATGTCGGCTTCTGTCTCGGCAACTTCTTGAATTAACGCTGTCAAACTCAGGACCCTTCGTCGGCATCATTAAATGACCCCACAGAGTCAAATTCGATATATTTTTAAAACCCAAAATACTATATTTTAACAAAAGTATGTTTTAGTATACTATATATTAATGGTGTTAACACTTCGGTATTTAAGATTCCTTCGGTATTCCTAAATACAGTAAATTTTATTGTCAGATCACTTCCATAATTTGAAGAGACCAACACTATTATGATATGTCTTCTTAAATGTGACTGCAATGAGTCTAATTTGAAAATGTGCATTTTTTCAGTTATCTTGGAATTAGATTTCGTGTTATCAGTTTAACTAAAAATGGCAACATGCAAGCTAAAGATTTTAATAGTATAGTATGTTAATACTGTATTTTGATGTAGGCCGTTGAAGATGGCATTGATTTAGATGTGATAGCGCTTGGGGATGAAAAGAGCAAGTTTTCTACTTTGTTGTCAGAAATGTTCCAAAGAGAGTGGCGATCTGTGGACGAAGGAAATCCGGACGTTCGAGAAGAGCGAATTTTGAAAATGGTTTTATCATGGTCAACTTTCCGTCAATTTCTGAAAAGCTTATGTTAGTAAATTAAATTTCAGTACAGTAAAATATAGCTTATAAGGAGAAACGACTTCCAAATTCGTACTGCTCAGTTGATATAATTTCTATAATATAACAGACTGTGCAGCTATTTCCTTCAATAATTTAGCCTATGTTTAACAGTGTCGACATATAGTAGTTATATCAATTATATATTATATAATTACATGCTACTTGAATAGAAAACAGTATGGTCTCGAACCAGGTGTCTTTGGATATATCAATTTAAGTTTAAAAAGGTAGATGTTAACTTAATTTGATAAAGAATTTTTTTATTATATATATAGATAAAACAATATATACTTTAGGTCTCATGATTTGTCCGAGACAGAGGTTTGCAGAATCACGAGATTATACTTGAAACATGTATAAACTTAAAACGATATATATATATACTATTTTGTACGAGCAAAATTTTTCAAACGTTGCTTCCGAGATGATATTTGGAATGTCTATATTAAACAGTATATATGTGTGATTTGTCCGATACATTTATTGAGTTAATACAGCTTATTCTGTTAGTCCAGGACATGATGAAAAAGCAGTTCGATATTCGCAGAAATATCGAGTAATCCGTTTGTAACAAATGAACACCTTGGGTAAAAACAAGTCATATCGAAGAGTTTGTAACAGTCTGTACTTGCACTCACTTTATATTCAGGCAGGTTAGTTATCGACATCACTGTTTCTAAGGTGTGATTTACTTTTGATTTACCTTTGATTTACCGTAGATAAAAGTAAGAAGTGTGCAAGTTTCCTCTCGGAAAACTGCCAGACAAATATAGAGATTGCCATAACAGTAGTGCATTCATGCGCAGCCTCTCTTATCGAAGGAAATATAAACATCGGGACACTTAGATATATTCAGAAGCATAAAACTACGTTCTGTGAGGTTGTACAGGAAGTCATGCAGGACAAAGATGTAAAGATCATAAGTAGCGCTGTAGACATAAGAATGAAAGAAGTACAAGCTTTTGAAGAACAAGCTGACCAGATGAAAATATTAGTAGATTTGTGTTCACATTTACCGACAGGTATGGTTTTCCGTTCATTATATCAATTAACAAAAAGAGGATGGTTTTTTTAGTGTGTTATTATAACTATTATCAAAGGTAATATCAAATGCTTCGTTGCATGTAGATATCAATTATAAAAATTAATCTTTTTATTTCCTCAAGGATGATGAAATAGTTGTTTACATTTTTGCGATAAGGATATATTTTACAAACGGATACAGATTTATTCCTTCTGACCCAATATTTGTGTTGAATTGTTCGAATTGAAATAAGCTAGTTTAATATTTTACGACGTAATAATTCGATAATTGAATAGTTATAAATGATTTCCCATGGGAATGAGAATATCGTAAGCTTTTTTGTATGTTCTTAATACATCAACATTACAAACTTCCTCTAGTCAAAGCACAAAAGACATTGTCTTGGTACCACTTCATACATGGACTTATAATGGATCTAGATTCTGTGACATTATCATAATTGTCACTTGGCATAAAGATAATCTAAATTATTTTGAAAATGATCATCTTGTATACTACCTTATCATTGAACAATCTGATGAAAAAAAAAAAAACAGCAGTACTCAACAACAGCATGATTTATATTATTTTTGTAGTATGTACAGGCTCCATAGAGACAGTCCTTCAAAAATTTGTAGATATTGAAAACTATCAAGTATCAGAATTCTGCAATACAAACGCCCTCAATGAAGATATTAGACTTGAACAATTCTATCCTGAGGTTTATGCGTTTGACGTTCCTGACGCAGTATGCCGCATATTACCGAACTTGAAAATGCACAAAAGCAGTTTTGTGTTTGAGAAAATGTGGGACAATGGTTGTAGGGGTAAACAGTGTACAACACTTGGTGACGTAGTTGGAAATGTGTGGTTTCCGGTGAAATGGAGGTTTGTTGACTCTGTCTTACATCATGCAATATTTAATCATTTTGACGTTGTACCAGTTCAGAACAAAATTATAGTAAGCAATGTACTATAAAGCCTACCGCAGATATAGGATTGCTTGTATCATCTGGAGATGAAAGTAATGATTTTATTTGGAAAGGGAGTTTTAAATTCTTGCAAGTTACACTTCACAGACTGCCTAATTAAGATATAGAAAAATATTTACTGTTTTATATACCATAAATGCAAAACCACCATCTAGGTTTTGTACATTTTATGTTAATCATGCTCATCAATGTTTTATGTCTTAAAATTTGGATTTAAAATACAACATTTTCTCATTGATCTGTCGTTGTTGAATTAACATAGATTATGTGCATGAATGTGCAGTCTTCAGGTAAAGAAATCGTGGAGAAATTTCATCAGTGATATGCTTTAATCAGAGTCTAAGTTTTAGACTCTAAATGATGGTGAAAACTAAACTTGGACTTTTATCCTTCTTTTGCATCGGAATATTACATGAAAAACAAGGATAGAGGTGCAACAAGATAAGTCACATTCAAAGTACGCAACCGCCCATACACCCATACAACTCTCCACATGGGAAAAAGGTTCTGGCCTGTTCTAAATTGACACTCATTTCAAAAGCTGTTGATTGAATTAAAAAACTGAATTTTCACAGGATAGATTTTAAGCCAAGTTATGTATATTCTTACATAGCAGACTGGAGTTTGGATCTAGTTCTGTAAATGACACCAAAGTGAACTATATTTATAAAGTAGTTTCGTGTATCAGTTTTCAATTTTTATGAAATAAAATACCTAGTAGTTCCGCTGTGTTAATTATAGTTAAGTTCTCGATTAAATAAATATCATATCAGCAAAACATTACGCTACAGCAATAAAAATACCGAAACTCTTTTATGTTGTTGTTCTCGTCTAAAACGCATTGACGTCATTCTGTTTACAGACTAACACGGACATTTGCCCCGCTCTGTTTATATACGCATCTGTGTAAAGAAAGAAATTCGTGTTATTTCATTTCTTGTATTATTTGTAACACAATGTGCAAGAAAAAGAATCTATCACTGGAAGTAAGTGCAATATGAAAATATCCGACTCTCGGGTGACGGTTTTTGCGATCAATTATTAAAAGTTTTATTTTCTGATTAAGGAGGAAACTTTAGATAATAGTTAAAATTACATTTTGGTAAAAGCAATATGACGTTTTTTTACTGTGAAATATCAGACGCTAGTACTTTTTTTCCAACAGCTATATGTATTAATTCCAGTTTGAAAACTGTATTAAAATTGTGATGATAAGCAGATTGAATCATTTATTTAATTTTACATTAAAAGTATGACGGTTCATGTGAATTATTAACAAAATACATTAATTTAATGCGCACTACAAACCACAGCGTCGCAAGTAAATTTTTTGACGTCATCGCGACGTAATTGACGTTATTTCATTGACTGATAACTTATGAAATGTTCGCGGTTATTAACGATTGCTTCTATATAGATATAACAATATATACATTTTTGGAAAGAGGATTTATTGCAGAGAAACATTATGCAAAAAGCTCAAAATGTCAAAAAATCACCTTAAGCCACATTTTAACTTGATGCGGCTCGTATATGTTTGTTTCCGCATTTAAATTAAATCTATGGAGAGGCATGCGTTTCTCTTTCTTTAAAATACACCCTTATAGCAAACGAAGTTATTTCACAACTTCCAAGATCACGGTATTCACCCGGTATATGACAAGTTAGACTGCAGGTTGTAAAAAAAAATTCAACCCTTTCAATATTTTATTTTAAGCCGATAAATTAGAACATCACGGCGCATTTTGTTGTGTTTTAGATGGGATCGGTTTGTCAATAGTGTTGCTACTGGCGACATTTTGTTTCAAGAATTTGATGAAATGGTTGGGAACATCTACAAAGATGATGAACAAGGCTTATTTGCAGAACTAAGAAAAATGAGCATCCCTGATCGGTGTGCAAGAGAACGCATCGAACAGCTGAAACAGTACACGAAATTAGAATCCTGTGTAAAAGGAGCAAAAGTTATTATGGAGGTCCAACATAAGTATGCATTGAACGGGGACTTCAAACCAGTAGAAAACATAGTCGAAGTAAGTTTTTAAATTTATGTCAAGTATTCAAAGCTTTAAAATTATTGTATTAGTCTTGTAATGCAATCAAATATTTCTTAGTTTGAAACTAGCTGGGAATCTATCTCGCAAAGGTTTGACTGGGAAGGATTGTTCCGTTTCAGCTGAGATTACCGGCTGAGATATGATAATTAAAACATGCAATATATAAGAAGCAATCATTTTGGTTATGCACCGCTTCGAAAAATGTTTGGTAATTCGTAAATCTGTCTGCCGGTCAGTCGGTTGGTCAATAGGCCCGTCATGATTGCCTCAAAAAGTATTTTTCCTAGTGTCATGACATCTCATAAGAATGTTATTCAGCTTGACAGTATGTGAATTTGTGCATCAGAGGTTTTAGTTTGAATTTACACACATCTAATTTAAGGTATGAATTAAACGCTTGTCAAAAGCAATACGTACCACTTCACACTAATTATATAACTGTGCCATTTTTGAAAGCAAGCACGCCTGGTCGCCTAATTCTGCCATTGCTTTTAACACATGGAGAGGTAGACACATGCGTTTGAATTCGGAGTTTTGTCTTAAACAGAAACAAAATACATACATGAGGATTTTTTTTTCAAATTTACTTTGACCTATATTTAAAGCTCCGAGACATTCGATTTTGAGATAACAAAATTGTAATAATATTGGAAATTATGTATATTTTGAGTATTTCTGGTTTAAGTAATGTCTACGTTATTATTTTTACTACCTTGATTCACTGTCGCTTTTTACACCTTTATTGAATTTTTCAGGATAAACATTTTTGTCAGTAGATGCTATTTTATCTCCGAGGCCAAACCACAAAATGGCTTAATGATTATACGTTAATAAAACCTACTTTAATTTTCTTTTCTTTAAATAGCACACTAACAGAAATTTCAAAATGAAAGCATTTGACCAGTCTCTGATGAAAACATGCGTCTTTCTTGAAGAAATTACTGCAGAAAGAGCGGCGTGTCTTTCAGCCTTTGTGGATTGTAGCAATTTAGTCATGTGGCTTAGAGAGTCGATGCAACAATGTATGTATACTTATTTCATATATTTACAGATACTAAAACCTTACTATTGTCGTTTCAGTTCCCTACCAGTTAATTGTTACTACAGTGGACAATAGAAATATCATTTGTCTGTTAAACCTTTTACTCGTCAATTCGTGTTTGTTGAACCCGCATTAATACAAAACGTATCCCTTAGATGCCGTCCCTGGAGGCTGTGCGTCGATCGGCTAAATGTTTTCTTCACTTCGTTCATTGGCAAAACGCCAGCCCCTTTTAATGAACTTAATAATTATAAAGCTGAGTTTTTTGTTACATATCAACGTACTGTACTGTGTAATTTTGTAAATATATTGTATTTGTGGATGATTTATTTTGGTGTTTATTTCATTTCCTTTATTTGTACGCCTGTGTTGTTTATCAACCCATGATTTCTGTATTTAGTGAAGGAGTTAAAGGTGTTTGTCGATTTAGCCATCATGTCAGCTGGAGATGATCCCATGAATTTAGGAAAAGTTGAATGTCTCCACACTGCAGTGACTGGATATTCTTCACTGATATTCGATCTGAAACCTGATTCCGGCTATGGAGACTTGCTTGACCAGTGCAAGATTGTTTGGAAAGATTTAAAAGCTAGTCCTAACTTACCACACATGCTGGTAGGTATTGTGTCTGTTTTTTTATGTACAGAATGACTACTTGATACTTGATAGATGTATATTGTTAATGATGATTTTTATCATCAGCTTTGAATTTTGCACTTAGATTAATAAAATTGAAACACGTGTATATCAGGTTGATACAAATAGAGAGTTGGAATGGTTGAAGGATGTCGAAAAAGCTCATGGATCAGTAGAGGTCACATCTTTCATCCAAGCCGATGCCATAAACAGTGATGGAATCTATACAATTGGTCGAATGGCATGGTCAAATGACGGCACGATTAATTCAAGAGACAAACCGTCATTGGTATAATGTTTAATACCTCATTTTAACAATATGTATTTTCTGACAGTGAACTTACTTAGTTCAAGGGGAGTGGTGGTCTAGTAGTCCATAGTGGTTAAGGTGTCGGCTACTCAACTCGGGGATCGTGGGTTCAAGCCCCGCTGGGGTCACGTGCATGACTTCTCATATGACACCAGTACTGGTTTTTCCAGGAAACGGACTCGAAAGTGGTTCAGACAAGCTTTAAGCTTTCATCACATTCGTGCTGAAATAAATTAGTATAAACAAATATACGGTAGCTCTCTAAACATTCATTATATAATAATACCCGAACTACAACGTGCTTTTATAAATGTCAAATCGGTTTAAGCATCCCAAGGTGTTAAATCCTTTGAGTATAGCTGGTGTGTAGAAGATGGTTTTGTAAAGATGTCCACATGTTGCCTAAAATAATCCCAGAACATGTGCATAATTTAACATGTACTGTTTTAGTGTGTCTCAACAAAAACTTAATGCTACCTAAATTTTGACAATCGTGCAAGCGTTTATTCGGAAATATCATAATCATCAGTTGCAACAAGTGAATGAAAAGAGTTATAACATGTGTGACATTATAAACCTTACCAAATAATGACATATTTTCATTTATAAAACGGGAAATGTTTCTGCTTATAGCAAAAATGTACTTCTAACACTTTGTGTTAATTCAATTAATGAAGGTCGTTGAAGACGTACTAAGATTAACCGTTCGTCCACAAACGGGCAAGAGACAAAAACGGGATTACACACTAACAAAGCTGCAAGATTTGACTAGCAGACTGATGCTTGTTGCAGGGAAAACTGAAAATGGAAACGAGAGCGTAGAGAACTTCCTTACAGTACAAACGCTTATTATTTATCCTTTCATATTATTTTCTGGATAACAGCGTTTAGACAATACACGTTACTTTCTCGACGTTGCATTTAATCTGACCATTCCAAATTTAATATTCCTGGTTACTTTTATCATTTTGGGCGACCGCTGGAGTTTTAATTTTTTTCTATTTTATTTTGGTTAACATTTCAGAACAAATGTCTGTAACGAAATGATTTGAATAGTTTGTTCGTTTCGAATATTGCTGTTTTGCCTATATTTGCTTGATGATGCTTATACATTCTGATAACTATGGCTACAGAAAGAACAATGAAATTTATATAATGTTTTAATACTAGTATATGATTCATATGAAATTAGAAAAAAAACTGCTCTGAGGTATTAATATAGGTGGATGGTCTGGCGTCCTTCTTCCGTCGTTCACGATTTGTTATTCCATATTCTAGACGTCATAATTTTAATTTACGCCCAACCATAATGAAAATTAATCAGGACAATCTCGGACAAGTTTGAAACTTGATAATTTAGGGTCAAAATCTAGGTTACTAGGTCGTTATGAAGCTTGCTAACACTATAGAGATCAAACGTTCTACTTGTTGCATCTGAAAAAAGGTCACTAGGTCAAATTACAGAATAAATTTATAAACATTCTAGAGACAATATTTTCTGGCTGATTTCTATAAAATCATGTCAAAATGTCTGTATTTATGAATTCTATGTCCTGTTTTAAACTGGGTCATAAAGTGTCAAAATAGTAGGTCACTAGGTCATAACATAGAGAACCCTGTGCTGGTCATATTTCCTTCCTGCTCTGTTTAAAACTTTGTCTTATGAACTCAAAACCATAGGTCAAATAAAACACTTGTTAACAATCAAGAGGTCATATGTTCTACTCTATTTAATATATTCATGTTCAGAATGTTTGTCTAAATGAAATATAGGACAAGTCTGAAACTTGGTTATTTGCGGTTAAAAACTATTTCACTACGTTAAATCCTAGAACACCATTGTTTACGCTGCCGCATTTTCTACATGAACTATTGTAAATTTGTATGTCTTAGACCACGATTGAAACTTGGTCATCTAGGGTTATAAACTAAGTCAGTGGGTCAAGGTATAGAAAACGCTCGTCACCAATCTAGAGACTATATTTTCTATCTGAGTTCAAAGAAACCTGGTCAAATGTTTGTCTTGATACAATTTATGTCAATATTTGAAGTGCGTATTGTTGTCTTTAAAACTAGGTAATTGGGACAGATTATCGAAAAAACTTGTTACACTCTGAATCCATATTACCTATCTGTTCTGTTCATAACCAGACCAAAACATTTATCTTTATGAAATCTAGGTCCAGTTATAAACAGGGTATCTGTGGTCAAAAAGAAGATCTCTAAGTCAAATCATAGAATATTCTTATTACACTACATATGTTCCTGTTAATCTATATGAAACATATGGTTCGTTTCGACATCAAGACCAGCTTAGAATCCGGGATATCTAGGGCAATAAACTAGCTCACTAGGTAAATTAATAGAAAAACCTTGTTAACACTCATCTAATTGAACATTATGAAACTAGGTCATTAGGTCAGGGGCGGGTTTAGTATTCCATATATGAATCTATGGAAACTTTTGAAAATCGTCTTATCTGAATGTGCGGGACAGTTGTTAAAGTAATTTGGCAGAAATAGCTCTTGTTATATCTACCTGAATTGTAAAACCATGCTGAGCAATATAAATAGAGTCAACATGTCCGTCTTGTCATATTGATGTAAATATTTTGACTTGCGATAGTTAAACGGCACCTGTTTCAAACATCAAAATTCAATATTCCAGACATTTGATGGTGTTGTACGACTGTGCAATGTGTATACACAGTTATGTGCAGCAGGATGTGTACTTTTTCAAGACTGGTCAGTAAGATGTTTATGTGACGTAAGCAGACCAGCTGCCTTAATACTTCAGTTTGGACAAGGCCGTTGTTTACCTACGATAAAGGTTTTGTATGAGACATCATTTGTAAAACATCTTACGCAAAACGAAAACATAAATCAGCTGCAGAAACAGAAGGTTATTTTAGACGGAGGCTGGTGTACTACTTTTCAGTGTTGTTAGAAATATTGAAATGTCTTAACATATAACCATTTTTAGTTTTTATTTGGAATTATTTTGGACACCAGTGCCTTGTCTACCATTTTTCTTATTTTGTGGACAAGTTTGATTCGTATATGCACCGTTAGATATTATGTGTTTGTTTAAATATTTTATTACATTTTGATAAATAATTGTTATCTAATTGTGTTTGTTTACAGGGTTTCAGGTCAAGAAACGAAGATTTGAAGGACATAGTTCCAGAGCTTGCAAAATTCATGGAAAATTGTTTAAGACAGTGGCTGCAGCATATAAAAGACAAACGCAGGCAATATGTTCACTTAAACTTCTTCACAGTGGACCAGTTAGTTATCCTTCAGAGAGAACTTGTAAAAGTTGGAACAGAGGAGCTTCCATCCCATTTGATATATCCACTGCTTTCAGCAGTGAAACAGAACTGTACCCCAGGTATTCAATATGATTAATAATAATAATAATGATAATGATTAAAATTACAAAACAGTGCAGTTATAGCGACAATATATCATGAATATAATTGAGTATTCAAAGAAGAAGTTTTATTTTCGACTACATGCCTTTTTCAAAACATAAAATGCCATCATTTAATAAAGACTAATTGATTAACAATTATTATGACATCTACTCCCTTGTAAAAGGTGTTTAAATGAAAATTTTGTGAGAGTATTGCGAGTCACAGAAACGTTATGACGTCACTTCTGCTTACGGACTTTAATTTCCCGCTCTTTGTGTACACACACAACTATAAGAAAGAGTGCTACAAAGAAAATATTTCTATTTTCTTTATTTATTCTCTTATTTGTAAAATACGGTATGCAAGAAAAATAATCTGTCAGAATAAAAAGTTTATATGTATACGATATGCAAGAAAAATATCAGTCAAATATTTACGAATCGGATAGCTGTAGAAATATCCGTCCCTCAGCCACCTACGCATGGGCGGTAACCCGGCAAGCAGCGTTACCGCCCAATGCGCCCAGGTGCCCTCGGGACGGATATTTCTATAGATCAAGTCAAGTCGACCAACGTCCCCTATACTTATAACGACGTCGACGTAAAAGCCTTTTACACCAGTGTAATATCAAAATGATAAATGGCTTTATGTCACCTTCACGACGTCAAACGTGTGATAAAAGACAGTCTGTCTTAAGTCATTTCGTCCTCCACCTCAGATTCATGTGGAGAAGTTGGCAGTTGCTTCCGGAGAACAGGTTATTCCTGGTACAGAATCCAAGAGCACTGATTGAAGTTAACTGTCCGAAGTTACTTAACTGAAATACTGTTGAAAAACGGCGCTAAATCCAAACAAACAATCAAACAAACAAATATATGTTCATATGACCTCTTTAATATTTGCACGAAGCCGATCTTATGGAGGCTATGGTGGCTGCTAAAGATGAGATTGATGGTAGGAATCTTCAAACTGAAGATGGTCATCAGAGTGAAACTGATTATGCAGATGATAATGGTATTCAAGATGAGAAGAGAATTATCTTTATCAAAGAGTTAGTCCGGTCCGGGTATGACGAGGCATTGGCAGTTGAAGCCCTTGAACATGTAGACCCTGAAGATATTCCGCAAGGTATGTGTAAAGTATGATACTGTGTTTGACTATGCTCATAAATGACTTTTATCTTCGTTTGAAAGAATTACATTCAATAGGTATTTATGTATTTGTATATCAGTGTTTTGGATCTACTCCTATTTCAATTGAAATTAAAAAAACAAGTCCGCGTATTCGTCTTCAACCCGAGGTAAGTAATGTATTTGTCTTACTTTAAGTATCTTAAAGGTTTGCAAATAGTTACAATACTTAATTTCAAAATGAAACAGAAATGATAAAGCAAGCAAAGTATACATTATTACATTCTCATGATACCAACACATTTCCATAGGTATCGTATGGTGCATGGACCATGAAGAAAGTACGGATGCTGATCAGAAACAAAATAGTTATGAGGATAGTGAACCTACGATAGAGAACATTCCACTACCTGACTTTAGAGGATGGAGCCAATCAGAAACATCTCTGCAAACCATGATTACTTCTAGTGTATCGGGACTAGCAAAACAAGAGTATGCACACTATCTTTCATGGATTATAACATATATCACAACCAAACTTTTATAGGGATTCTAGTGACAAACGTTGTAACGTTCTTCGTCATGGCATTTTCTTATTGTATTCATTTAAACTATAAAAGGTTCAACAGAAATAGATATAGATCATAAACCGATACCTTTGAGACATATCGCATTTCAGTGTTACGTCCAATTAAAGTTGCGCTTTCCTTTCTGATTGTATCTTGCAAGTGGTAAACACCATGATAAGTAGTTTGTTCAATAAGCCTACTGGTATTAAGCTGCTTTAATATTTCTCTTCTGTCCTGTTTTATTGTGCCCTTCATGGAATTGCTCACGTTGCTCTGTTTGGTACGTGCGTATATGGTTTGTTATAGGCCCATTGAAAAACGGGACGTATTATTTTTTCACTCTTTCGGAGTGGAGGGGGCAGAAATCGGTGTCCGCTCAATAACTAAACTATTTTGTATCAGAAATAAACTTAATTTATACAAAGGATGTATTTCAATACAATCTAGGCCAAGCTCAATAACAAATCAGTCCGGACCTGTATCTCCAGTGTTACGGCGCTTGCATTGACCACAATTGCAAAATTGACCGTGTCGGCTAGAGTAATTTTTCTTTGATGTCAACCATACTTATACAGAAGATGTGTTACTATAACATCTAAGAAAGGTTCGATAACCAGCCAGCTTAGTTTAGTATCTCTAGACCTTTGGCTCTTGAATTGGTCAAAAGTGCCAAAATTGACAGTGTCTGATCGATAACTAGAGTATTTTTTCTTTGATGTCAACCATACTTATACAGAAGATGTATTTCCATAAATTCTAGGTCAGGTTCGATAACCAACTAGTCTAGTGGACTAGTCTTTTCAGAGTAATAGCCCTTGAATTGGAAAATATTACAAAATTGACAGCACCCGCCCGATAACCAGAGTAATATTTCTTTGAATTCAACCATCCTTATACAGTCTGAAGATGTATTACTATTAAATTTAGCCAAATTATAATAACGAGCAAGCTCAGACCACTATCTGAATTGGTCAAAATTGCCAAAATTGACAGTGTCCGCTCGAATACTAGAGTAATTTTTCTCAGAACTAAACATAACTTAGGGGGGCCTCCGTGACCGAGTGGTTAAAACTTCAAATCACTTGCACCTCACCAATGTGGTTTCAAACGTCTCTCGGAGCATTGAATTCTTCGTCTAGATTTTACCTTAAGGGGTCTTTATCAGGTATGTGATGAAATATGCATGAACTATAATTACAGATGTACAAAAACAGAAAAGATAGGACTGGAATAGTGTTATTGTTTAGGTTTTTGTTATTGTCATTTTAAAATTAAAATACTGGTTTTTAGACAGTTTCTTCAAAGATCCCATATAAGGAGTAGATTGAGACAGTGTATATATATACAATCTAGATTAAGTTAGTTAAGCAACTAGTTAGACTCAGTATCTCCATTAAAGAAACAAAAAAGGGGAACTTAAATTTCTACAGATTTTTAATATTCCATTTGCAAAGACAGGCGCTAGTGAAAAGTAATTTACTACTTGCGTATATTGTGACATTCTGGCACTCTTGTTATGTTTATTTTTTATATTTATTTAAAGTGTATATCAGCCCTTATTTGGTCGTCTACACATCGTGCTTTTTAGATGTCTTTTGTATTTTCTTTACGGAATGATAAGAAACAGATTGACGAAATTGTATGTAGCAAATTCAGAAAAGTTATTGAAATAATATCTGAATAATATATATTTTTCAGATAAATATTATTTTCTTTTACAGCGACGAAGGATCTAAACCGTTACTTAACAAATTGGTTGTTTTGTGGGAGCAGTTCCTTGCATCAATAACATCCAACATACGTGATTACCTTAGTTTGGAACATCTCGGACTCATCTTGAGGTGTCTGGCTGTTAAGAGTAAGTAGCTTAAAGTTTTGTCTTCTGTGTATTTTATAGTACCCCTTTTAGCTAAAGTTTAGTTTGTTATAAATACATCCCTATATGTGTCGTTCCGGTCAATCAAGAATCGATTTTCTTCAGTATTTTCAAGGCTTTTGTGCAGATGCTGTTTTTAAAAAGTGACTTTTGTTCGGTATGGAAAAGATAACTGTTCTTAATTATTAAAGACTGGTTTTCACAAAATAGCATGTTACATGATTTATAGCAGCTAGTCTATATTCGATTTTGATGATAAGAGAAAAAAGAAGTTTTTCATCTTAAAGTCTCATTTTTGAAAAAAGAACATTTAATGTTAAATGATTTATTAAGTTTTCCAGTTCTAATAAATAAAAGAGGTGCCATGCAGATTTTAAAAACAAAACTGAAAGGCATATAATGCCTGCCGGCAAACGAAATAAATCAGAATTGAAACACATGATATAATGTACCTCACACAAATCTGTGCGAAATTCTCTGAAAACCGAACTTTTGGCTTGGTCCGGATTGGGTCCGGTTTACAGAGATTTAACTGTATTTTGAAAGTTAAAACAGCACATATTGATTTTAAACCTCACATAAACCCTCTAAAGCTAATTTAGATTCAGTTATAAATACCCATAATTTAGAGGTTTCCGTGGTGTAGTTGTTGAGGTAATTTAGTTTGAATCACTTGCACCTCATCACAGTCACAGTTGGTTCAAAACCTTGCTTGGGATGTAGAATTATTTTATGTGAGGAAGCCATTTAGTTTGTTTACGGAATGTCTGTGTTTCTACCACGGTACCCGCTCATGCCCGGAATAATGTCCCCCCAGGAACACCTGGGGTCTTCTTCCAACATAAAAGCTAAAAGTTGCCATGTGTAGTACATTGTGATGTAAATCCAAACAAAAACATGACAAAATGTTCCTTTTTTTTTAACAAATATATTGTTCCTTTTTGGTTTGACAATGTAGAATTTGTTTCCTTTTCCTTGAATTTCACTGGCACTAATGCATTGGAATCACTGCATTAACCTGTGGACTTATAAGCGAGATGAAACAACATGTATCATACATCCACATGTCCGTTGGTCCAACCGTCTGTCAGTCCGTAAGTAATATATGTCCGCTCTATATCTTCTTAACAGCTTAATATGTTTTCATAAAAGTTTCATAAAAGGTCTCAAATTATAGGTCAAAGAGCAAATAGTTTAAATTCGTAGGCGCTCCATTACTTCATTACCACTTGGAAGATATTAAGACAATATCTGTATGACTGATATAAATTCAGCTGTTTCATTTGGATAAAAACATAATGCCAGACAGCTATAAAGCTGTTACACTGCAAAAGTTGTTAAGCGCAAATGCTATCTCACTACTAAATCGAAGCGATAAGTTGAACGAAAGTTTGAGTTTCATTTCTTGAATTCGATTATTTAATATGTACACCATTTTCTGATGCATTTTTATCTGGTTTATTTACAGACTCAGTACAAATTAATAGAACGTTTCCGCCTAGTTTTATAGAAGGACAGCCAAATATAATTGTGTGCCCATCAGGTAAGTAAAACATCTGGAAGGAGTAATGGTTTGGTCCGTAAGTCTCATAAAGTCTGCCTATATGTTTTAAGTTTCTCTTATGAACCATTTATATCTTTATTTTGAGACGTTTATGCTACATTTATTAACAAGAAATGAATTACAAAATCATGTCAACTTTATTGTCATTAAACAGCTATTTCCAGACTTTTCAGATATTTTATGGTCATGTTAACGACAAATGCAAATTTGAGACAGAAATAAAAATAATCATTTCTTATGGTTATCATTTAGACAGCAGATAAAACGTTTGGAACCTTAGTCATATTGACATTATCGTTTATTTTCATTTCATGTATGAATTCAGAAAATGATTATAAAGCAAAAAATTCAATATTTGCACAGCTGTCGACCACAACAAACAAATATCCTTACATTCTGTGAAAGAAGCGTGACCTTTGTTCAACATATTTATGTGGCACTTGGCTGTGCTTTTTACTGAAACATTCTTACGTGACCTGAATATGACAAAAACGCTTATTTTCGCAAAACGCAAAAATCTGTGATTTCAGTAATATTCAGTGGCATGTATAAAAAGAATTTCGTTTAGAAAAACTATATTCATGATAGAAGGTAAGTATTCAGGTAGTAAAACAAATTCAGTTATCAACAACATGAATTTTTCCAAACCTGTAAATAAAATAGAAAAAGTTGAAACTCCATACGAAAAAAACGAAAATGTTGCAAGCTCGTTTTGATCGAGTCTGTTCATGGACGGTAGTGGAAATGCATGCTACCGCCCATGCCTTCTAGTCCCGGGTTGAGCAGAACTCGACATTTACACCTGCTACAAGTACAAAAAATCAATTTAGAAACATTCGCAGATGTATTTATTCGGCGGTGCACATAGAACTTTCAATGATACACTAATGCGTAATTCCATGAAAAGCGGCGTATGGTTCCTAGTTAAAATAATGGGTTTGTCCTAAACGATAAAACAATGGGCAGAACTAAACAAACTTGAATTTAGAAAGGGGATCTTACGTTATGAAGCCTGCATATCACAGGAACTGCCAAAAGACAAAATAAAAAAGCAGGCACCATATCCAAGGGGTGATTATACAATACCAAAATCTATGAAAGCGGGAGTATTGGAAGCATCCAGGCCGAAATGTTCAAGCTGATAAACTAAACAGTACTAATAACACGGCATAAAAGTTGTGCTGATCGATCTGAGAAGATCGAAATATAACAGCCCTGATTGAATGTAAGGGTAGACTTTTTGCGGCCGCCACACGGCACAAACAACGCTGCTGTGAGAAGTGGAAACTCCAATCTGGCCGTAAAACTTGTCCAGGTTTGCTTAGTTGCATTCTATGCTTCAGCAGAGTCTTAAAGATGTGTTTATCTCTTACAATATCTTTTCATCCTTTGACACAGTGTTTTAATATTTTCTGATCCTTCGGGATCACGGAGTCTAATCATAATAGCTTCACTTAAGCCGACGAGAGGTGTTGCATGAACATATTCAATTAAACCTAGTCTGTATTGATTTGCTTGGTGGACTCATTTTCTAGATTGTATTACTGTAATTTCTTACAGGCCATGTTTTATCGGTGTACGTTTTGCCATTGGTTTAGCAATGTATTTCATCACATACACAGTGGAGACCAATGTTGAGCATCTTTTGAATTTGTATTCAAGGCCATGATGACCATCTCTTTTTCAGCTGATGTTATTGTGACTACCCTGTCAATCTACATGCGGGACAGAAATCAGCCTTTGCCACAGGCTGATGAAATACTAATGTGCACGGCTGCAACAACAAAAGATGAAGTGAGTACGACAGAGCTAGCCTCCAATATTATAGTTATCAATATTCATCTTATCTTCCGTGGTAATAATTCCGGTTGTCGAGACTTTTTAACTTTTTTTAGTTTGTGATTCTAATTATATGTTCTTTTGAATCAGTGTTTTAGAATAAGGTTTTTGTATTGTTCTGTTTCAATCCAGTTAATGCATAAAGTTTTATCAGTTGCGTATAAAAGTTCTAGGTACTAAACTTGGCATCAATTGATTTAAGGTTGACATATTTTGGCGGCGAGCTATATTCGGAAGAAGCCGTAAGATTTACTGTTTGATGAATGCAGACATGTTAGGTTACGACGCGAGTGAAGCGGCGGAGAGATGTCTTGAGGAATACTTACAAGAAGCTTATTTTGATAAAGGTCAGTTTTGTTCTGTAATTGCTGGTTTGTTAGTTGTTTTATTACCAAATTGTGAATTTATTCCTAAATGTCCTGCTTAGATATTTTTAAAAATCAAATTTTAGTGTGGCGTTTGCATAAAACTCGTCTTTTGAGATCATTGAGTCTATTCGAAATACAGTTTTAAAACTCTATGACAAAGCAAACCTAAAGACTCAAAAATGCATGTACTCAATGTACTCAATGCATTTGCAAGAAGACAGATCCACACGGGAAACAACCTTAAGAGCCCGACAAATAAGGCCAGAGGGATATAAAAATAACTCAGTCTAGGTTAGATTTAAAAACAATCTTTCATTGAGTTCTCTGCCTGTTCTGTCAGACACAATTCAAGAGGGAAGCGTAACGTTAAACTGTAAAAAGGTTGGACACTTAACATGCGGTGTATCTCAAAACAGTTTGCCCATAACCTCTTGTCATTAAATGTTTTAAAACATTACCAAATACAATTGGAAAATTGCCTGGACACACAATCTTCCAAAGTTTGTAAACAAACAGCATCACCATAAAGACGGGATCAAATACACCTCGCAGAAATGTCTTTAAATTACTATTAAATTCTAAAACTTAATTTAGATTTGATAGTAAAATTCAGCAAAGTATTAACGTAACTTGCTGAAGAAGCTTATTTGTAATATATTGACCACGTTCATTGAAATCCTCAACATATCTACACGCCCTGGCAAACTGAATTAACTGAGAAAAATATACCCCATAAGATGTTGCCTGTGCTACATCACCGTCTAAATGGTAAATTGGAATTACGCATCTTGTCATAAAGTTTAATATGCATATTAGTTTTATCAACAGAGAAATATAAATTTAAAAACGAAGCTACAGTATCCGAATTGTTCGTTGTATTTAACTGGAGCTCCCGGGATAAATAGTATCCACCAGTTAAGTAAAAAGACGGAATCCATATTAAGAATATCATTCAGAAAGCGTGATATATTATTAAATGCAGTAATATTGTCTACCGACGTACCTTGCAAATGATTCAACATAAAAATCTCTTTCATAACAATAATAAAAACAAATCAGCGACAAGGGATGCAGTTTGTTCCCATGTGAATACCCATTATTTCATTCCAAAACCTGACATGAGACATCATTAAAAATGAAATACTTGTATTATATTTTCAAAATAATCTACAGATAACATTACAAAGTACGGTTGTCATGGTCAGCATACGGTTTAGTTGATATACACTGAGGTTTATAACCATGTCTGCTTGTCTTCATAGATTTGAAATACCGCCTGTTGGTTATTTGTGGTTCAGATAATGAGTACCGATCAACAATCGTGTCATCGCTGGACAAATACAAGAGACAACCTCTTCCAGTAAATAATGTTCATCTTCGTGAATATATTGCTTCAAAGCTGCGTACTGAATTTCAGAACACGTCTGTAGTATCCCCTGCTGCCTATGTAGACAGTCAAAAGTAAGTGGTTTATTATCCTTTTAGCTTGTCTAGACATACAGTGATATGAAACAAGGTTCAATGTTTACAACCTCCACAAAATTGAAATATTGAAAGAAGAGAAAGTACAGAACACAGACACTGAACTTCAACCTTGAAAAAGTTTCAAGTTATATGCCCTTTTGTACTGAACTTTTTTGTACTTTTATCTGTATGTCTTGGAGGGAAGGGAATTCTGATGTTTATTGAGACAATGTTAAATAACATTGAGAGTTGTATACAGCACAGCAAAATATCTATATTTTAAAGTAGATAAGAATTGTCTCCTCCAGTATTTTATAATCTCATGTTTGCAGTTTAGACAATTCCAAAGAGAAAAAGTTTATGTATTGTGATTAAAGCGGTTCTTCAAAATAGAACAAGTGGAAACTACACAACTCGTTCAACACGACAAAAAATAAAAATGGTGCAGGCTCGGTTTGATTGAACTGTTCATAGACGGTAGTGAAAATGCATGCTACCTTCCACGCCTTGCTAGCCCCAGGTTAAGCAGCACTCAACATTTACACATGTTACAAGTACCAAAAAAAAAAACCCAACAGTTTAGAGACGTCCGCATGTGTTCATACGATGATGTTTTTTTGTTTAATTATACAGTTCAACAGTACGTTTGATAAAATCATGGAGAGCAGGTGTTGGGAAAACTTTGTTCAAGACTAGGCAAGTGGAAAAGCTTCAGAGTCTAAACGAAGAAATTAGACGTGATGGTATCTCCATTCCACTTCATGAGAAAACAATAAATTTGCACTATGTTATTGAAAGACTGCTAGAGCACACACAACATCCAGGGGAAGTAACAGCAAGGCTGTTTCATATAGACGTTGCACATGAGGTAAGATTTTATCCGTTTCGTTGACCCTTATTTTGTTTTTGTAAGCTTTATACGCTAGACTTCCAAAGATAATAGATGGAAATATAAGGTAATTCGGTCGCCGAAAAATATGTTTATTTAAGAAATAATAAGTTCCCAAACATGGTTTATCATAGAATAACCCGAGTTTTGAGTTCTTATGCGTAACAATATATCACGAAGGCCGTAGTCACGAAGGCCGTAGGCCTGAGTGATATATTATTTCGCATAAGAAAGAAAAACTCGGGTTATTCTACGATAAATCACACTTGGGAACTTATTATTTCGATTCTAACGCGACATACAAGTATCATCTGTGTTAGAAAAAATGACTACTTTTTACGACCGTGCTAAGCACCGGAATCGGATGACGTCATTGCACGCGAGTGGTTTATTGCAGAATAACCCGAGATAGATTTTGCTCTACATGTATGTAGGTTATTTGCTAGTCGTGTTAGAATAATTATTAATACGGATATGGGGTTAAAAGTGTAATTAAAATGAATTTCTGGGTAATGGAGTAACATCAAAATAAAAAACTACACAATGAATCAGATGATGCTAGTTTTAAATTGCTTAATGTTTGACAGGTGGAAAATGGTGTGGATTACCTTTTGTTCAACCTGCTGATTCTGGGATGTCTGATGGATAAGACTGGATTTGTATGGCGAAAATCCTCCACTGACATCTACTTGATCGAAACAATGCCTCTCTTGTTGCAAACAGCTAACAGAATGGTATAAACGGTTTTTATTCTTTGCAGTCGTGATTATGTTCATAGCCTAATTTATGGTTTTTGTTTCCAATGTCAAACCCAATCAAGATGTGTGAAACAGTTTTGCACAGAGAGGACAATCAATGATAGTATTTGTTCAATATCTATGTAACGTAAATGGGACTTGAAATTAGAAATCGTTTTACTAATAACCCAACTAAGTTAATATCTGTTTTAGGGCACGGAATGGCACTATCTGCATTCAATGCTTAGTTTATTGCCTGACATGATATGTAGGTCACCAAAGGAATGCTTGAACATATACCAAGGAAAAGGAACAGGACCATGTGGTAATTATATGAAAACATAGAAAAATATCAAACAGGGAATGTCACGCACCAAAAACGTAGCCTCCTCAAAACGAAACCCCCAGCACGCAGACGCGTGCACCACACACACATACACACACACACACACACACACACACACACACACACCCAAAGCCGAGTCTAATCCAATTCAGTATTCAAACTGCTCCTTACGATGAATATTTTGATGGTATCTATTACATTTATCATTGCCATTCCACATTGAGTAGTCGTTTATAATTAGTCCCCTATCGGTAGAAAACCGGAGGGGACCATAGGACTGCTCATCGTCCGTCCGCCCATCTGTCCGTCTGCAAATCTGGATCGTGCAATTACTCAAAAAGTATTCAAGCTAGAATCATAAAACTTGGTATGTGAATAGAGGGCAATATGTAGATGACTATGCTTGTAGGTCATAGGTCAAGGTCACTATCGAAAGCCAAGTTAAAATTGTTTCCGCTCCATTACTTTTATATGCATTGACGGATTAGCTTAGCGCTAGACAGAAACGTTTCCCATGATTGAACAATCCTTCAACACATGGTCTATGCTTGTCGGTTTAAGGTCAAGGTCACTGTTTAACGTCAAGTATTTTTTTCACACTCCATAACTTATATATGCATTGAAAAGTTTTTCTTACCACTACATGCAAATGTTCCTCGTGACCCGACAATAGGTGAAATTGAAATTAAATTTGAAATAGTTTTTGTTCCTTAGCTTCGAAATGCCTTGAAGCATTTTTATATACACTCGCACACATGTTCCCCATAACCTGATGACGTGTTGCTTGTGTTGCTTGCATGACCCATGCCTATCAATCAGAGGTCAATGTATCCATTGAAAGGCCGATTATAAAGCTTTCTGCTCCTTAACTTTTAATTGCATTGAAGTATCTTTTCCACCGGTAGGGGACTTCTGTATTTTCACTACAATACTCGATCACTTGATTATACATGTTATTGCCATGGGGCATGCTCTCTTGAGAGTATAAATTAATTTCTTGCAAAGGACATTTTCTGCAGAGCTTCATGATAGGAAAATTAAATCAAACTTTGCTGACAGCTTTCTTAAATGATACGGACTGAAAATAATACAAATAATGACCCTGAATTCCACTGGTGTGATCCTGAAGGTGTATTCAACTTCTGTTTAACAAGTTCAGGAATGTTTTACGAATTTGGCAAGATGCATCCTCTTGTACTAGAACTGTTTAACTAATACAAATAATGGCACTGGTTCTTCTTTTTGACAAAGTTTTGTAACATTTTGCTAAAAAAACCCGCCCGCTTAACTCAATATTGAGAGCGCAGATATACGGATCGCGGGGTTGAGAGTTCGATCCCCGGTTGGGCCGTATGTTCTCCGTGATGATTTGATAAAAAAAACATTGTGTCATTCGTCCTCCACCTCTGATTTATGAGGGGACGTTGGCAGTTACTTGCGGAGATCAGGCTCAGTCAAACCGTGTCTGCTTTTATTCTTTTTTGGTTGCATTCTATGTTTCCAAGGGATCTTTTTACGTATTTTATTTGTACTGGTACAGAATCCAGGAACACTGGTTAGGTTAACTGCCCGCCGTTACATAACTAATATACTGTTGAAAAACGGCGTTAAACCTAAAACAAACAAACAAACTGGCCCAAAAAGAATTCTGTCCAGGAAACTCTTGATGGAAATAAATGAATATCGCTAGAATTCACATTTGTATAAAAGACGGCTTTGAAAATATAAGCTTGTTCTTATGTAAAAATATTTTGATTATCTTGTTATTTGAAGCATTACATGTTGGATTACCGGCATGACGTTGGTCTAAGTTTTACAAATTCAGATTGATTTACTAGTCTATGAGTATATATTACTCTTTTCATTGGGCGCCTTTTGTTGCATTTATTTTCTTCACCGAGTGTTATGAGCTACCACATAAAAAACAATTTCACAAACCGTCATAATTTACGTTATATATTTAGATCACAAAGAATCTGATCAACTGTTTGATGAAAAGCTATTTAGAAGTCCAGTATTTCAAAGACCATTTCAATATTTGCTGCGACTGGAACAGGAAAGAAATTTTCAAGATGTGCGGCCGCACAATACAGAAGGAACGCCAATGATTTGTTTAGAATTACTGCTCAGGTAAGAGAAGATTTTGAAAGTACGTAAAGCAAGCAAAATACTGTTTCGATACAGGATATTCTTGAAAAGTTCCGCCTAATACCCCTGTCACACATACGGCGCGGATAGCTACGTCTAGCCACGGATAGAAACGTAGTAATCCGTATCGATCCGTACCTGAGCCGTATCTTAAAGTAGTAATCCGTATCAATCCGTACAAATCCGTACGACTCAGGTACGGATCGATACGTATTACTACGTTTCTATCCGTGGATAGACGTAGCTAACCGCGCCGTATGTGTGACTGGGATATAAGCCAGCAATTTGGACGTGAAATATGTTGCACATTTCATTACTTCTCATGGGTAGACGTAATCAAAACGAATCTGCTTTTCTTTTCCTTCGTTGCATTCTATGGATCTTCGAATATATTTAGTAAGTATCACAACAGTAAGCTTCATATAGCTTTTGGTGGCTGGTTGTCCGTCCGTCCAGGCTTTTCTTCAAACGATATCTTCTCTGTAAAAGTTTGATTGAAGTTGATAAAAACCTGGCCCGGATGTTTCTTAGGCGTTTTTCTTCCAACATTGTACAAACCGTTTCGCTTAGTTGCTAATAGAGACCACAAGATTTAAATCTTCAAATGACATCACCTGCTAAACCGCTTTTCTGATTTTGTTATAATATCATACAAATGGACCTTATGTAACACAATACAAAGATTCTTTAAATTATTTCGATTCGTCAGAAATCATGGCGACTATTGCGCGTGGTCACTTTTGCCTATATGTATATAGTGGAAACTGTGTGAAATTGCTGACCCGATAATCAGATAATTTCTCACTATTTGTATATAGTTGAATCTTAAAAGTATTCTTGTCAGAAACATCAGATCCAGTTTTAAAATTATTTTACACAAATATTTCTTGAGTGACCCATTACAGATTGCACACATTATGCTGTGCCGTCAAAAAACTTAGCCGTCAAAGAAGTGGTCACTTTACTCTGTATGTATGAAGTGGAAACTGTTGGTATTGTCTGTTAGTATCCCATGTCATCATTCCCCTGTATCATTACCTGCCTGTATTTATTTATTAGAAACGTTTCAGATTTCTTGTGCAAACAAACTATCTCTATTTCAATGTTTAAACGTCGTAATTTCACAGACAATTTCCTTACATATCCATCTACTTAAACTTACAAAGCCAGCAGTGTAACTCAGATGAGCGATTTAGGGCCACCATGGCAAACTTGTCTTAAGTTTGTAAGGTCAGTGGTTAACATCTATTATTCAGTCTTGACACATCATTTCTGGTTGTAACAGTCGTCACGATGGTTTAAGAGAAGAGAAACCAGTTTTGTACGACATGATCTTGGAACAAATTTACGACTTCTCGCACTCGAAACCTGTGCTTTTCCACAAAACTACCGCGATTGTTCCTTTTTATTGATTTTAATATTGATATAGTATTTTTTAAAATGAGCACGTTTGTTGTACAAGAAATCTTGAGTTGGCATGTTTTATTGTACGATTTTATTTACGTTTGTTATGTAGTCATTGTGGGATACAGGACCCTTCCTGGTCTGGTATACATCATTTTGTATGGTTTCTCAACACCCAGCTGGAAGCCTTTGAAGAAAACAACTTTGTTAGTCCAGCAGCTGATAAACACCTACCAGGATTTGGACAGTTTCTACTCAGATTCCTCATTTTGATGTCAAGGGTAAACGGTTTACTTTTTTTGAAAGGGAAAAAATATTTGGGTAGATAAAGAAAATATAAATGTTCTTGACGGTATATCAGTTATTGACTGTTAATAGGAGTTGGTAAGATTTGGTTCAGTTATGAAACATAAGATACGCATCTTCTCTTTATCACTACACGGATCAATGTGTTATGCTAAATACATGGACAACGTGGACAAAACGAACAATAATAGAGTGATTAGAGCACCGATTTAGAACGATTTCTTATGCGCACCCAACCTCACTCTTAACTCACCATGTTTCAGAGTCGCACAACAATGAAACAACAGTTATCCCAGCCAGGTGAATCCCTAATATGTTCAATGGCAACAGAAAGCATGGCATGTTAAGCACAGAAATGTTTTTGTAAAGTTATATAAAAGCAAACAAAATCCAAGAATAAATATCCAACAGGAAAGGCCACATTCTAAAGGCGTACTCTCATCAAAATTAAATACGTGCCAGTGCATATCCTAAGCTTCATACTACAAATGTTAAACATCATTAGCAAAGTAATTTCAGTTTAATTCTTTCATTTTTCTTCCAGCATCTGAACCATTTTCTTTTAACACAGCTCACATATCTAGTTCACAATCACACAATTGTTGTCTTCCATTTTCGGTGATTTAAATTAATTATAACATACTTGATACGCTACAATGTTGCGCTGTCAGTTGTCTGTATTTTTTGTGACTATGTAACATTTCCTCCAAAGAACAATATCTTAATTACCATTGTGTCTAGATGTAAAACATTCATGGACCACTTGTACTGTTCATAGATATGTTTTCAACAAATAGTAAATCATTGGATTTTTAGGATTTTTCAACACGTTCTCTTAATATAAGTGAAGAGACACCTGGGTTGAGACATCATTTAGCACAACAAGAACAAAAGATGGATGATGTAAACAATGAAAATGATGGAAATCAAGCAGAGCTAAAACAATACCAGATGAGACGAACTTGGGAAAGCAGGTATCAGACTTGACTTAAAGTCCTCGAGTGTATATGATCTGAAATGGGATTTAACTTAGTACACGGTATTAGTATCTAAACAGACTGATATTGATATTTTTGTGAAACGGATCGTTACAAATACTCAATCGTTGAGAGTTACTTACAAAAGCTTGCTAAATTCAGACAAGATTCAGAAAGTTTTGCAATTCAGTACAGTAGTATTTTAATTGACTTTAATCTATATGTACATGTTTCATAATGACAGATTACTTAGTCTTAGTAAATAAAGCTAAATTACGAAATATTCAATAATTACTCTCTTATTGTTATGTAAAGTTCAGTGAATTTTCAGTTATAGCTGTGCCAAGTGTTATGCATAAAACACACAAACCGAGTCTGATATTATTTTGCTTGGTTGCGTTCTATGCTTTTAAAGGATCTTCTCAAATATTTTATTAACTATCACAACAGCAGTCAATAAGCGTCATGTGACGCTGTAAAGTATCTCTCCGTACTTGCGCACAGTGTTGTTATATTTTTTTGGTCCTGTGGAATCACGAGGAACATTCAGTGTGATAGAATTTCAAAATAACCGGTGCTAGAGAGCGTGAGGTGTGTTATGGCATATGTCATTATCTCTCATGAACAGACTTAATCGTACCGAGTCTGCTGTTTTTTGCTTCGTTGCGCTCTATGCCTTTTAAGAATCTTCTTATGAATTTTATTGCGTAGTAATTGTCCGACATTTGTATTTATAATTAGCCCACATCCATATCTGTTTTTCAACTCGTTCTATGCTTTTAAAGGATCTTCTCAAATATTTTATCAACTATCACAACAGCAGTCAATAAGTGTCATGTGACGCTGTAAAGTATCTCTCCGTACTTGCGCACAGTGTTGTTATATTTTTTTGGTCCTGTGGAATCACGAGGAACATTCAGTGTGATAGAATTTCAAAATAACCGGTGCTAGAGAGCGTGAGGTGTGTTATGGCATATGTCATTATCTCTCATGAACAGACTTAATCGTACCGAGTCTGCTGTTTTTTGCTTCGTTGCGCTCTATGCCTTTAAAAAATCTTCTTATGAATTTTATTGCGTAGTAATTGTCCGACATTTGTATTTATATTTAGCCCACATCCATATCTGTTTTTCAACTCGGATAGAGCAACATTTACTTTCCTTGGGTTTTTTATCGATCGACACACTGGAAATCTTATTGATCTGCAAACAAAAGCTGTGTTAGAGGAAGGTATAATGTCGCAGAATCTCTATAAGGGATTGGTCAGAAACAATGCTCCATTACAAGAAGATTTTGACTCGCTAAAAAGGTATTGCTTAGAGCTATATAATAGTGAATGAGTTATCGGTATCATGATATTTTGGCTCGGTCTAGGTTTTTTTCTCGGTATTTATTGATCGATGTCTTTGACCGAGAATATATTTACAGACAAAACATGAGATTTAACCTCCAAACATGATATTTGCGATAATGCATGAGTATAACTGTTTTATCGCACGGAAAAAAAAGCCTTTCTTGTCATTTCAGTAGTTTTACCAAAAACAAACTAACATTAAAAAATATTTATTTAACAAAAGTGTATTACTTTTTCTAAAAACAGAATATTTATGGTTTGTAACTTTTTAAGTGACACGTGCATCATAATTCAAGTATATTAAGTTAGACCTTTGTTCTTACTAAAACGTAAATTGTAAAAATGTGTTCACATATACCAAATAGAAATATACATGTTTGTTGTAT
The DNA here is from genome assembly GCF_021730395.1 of Mercenaria mercenaria. Taxonomy (NCBI): domain Eukaryota; kingdom Metazoa; phylum Mollusca; class Bivalvia; order Venerida; family Veneridae; genus Mercenaria; species Mercenaria mercenaria. The sequence continues at coordinate 54,669 of NW_026459035.1, forward strand.
GATATACCACATGTTATTGATTATGTGTTTTACAATGATATCATGTTAAAATTTGCCGCACTATGCGTTCAGTGGTAATTTACTTATTTGGTCAGAATAGTTTAATTGACGAATACGGCTGATTATCCTCTTTATGTTTGTAATAAAATCAATCATCCTTGTTGATAGGATTTTATCATTTCCGTTTGCTTTTTATCATTAAATTGCATATAAAAAGGCACGAAAAGATCGTAAAGTTGTGTAAGGTCATGGGTATAGATATGGAACATGATCCAGATGACACATACGAGCTTACAACAGACAACGTCAAGAAAATGTTAGCCATTTACATGAGATTCAGGTAAACTCAGAACTCTAGTTTAGGGGTTAGGTCATTAAGTTGGCAAAAACATTTTATATCTTATCAGGCAAAAGAACTGAATCTCCTTGTATAAAGTAACAGATAAACGGCAAATATACGTGCAACATATAAACTGAAATCAACGCTAAAGGGCATAAGGGTTGCTGTACATTTTTTTACCTCTCGTGAATAGATTCAGTCAAACCGAGTGTACTTTTATGTTGCTTAATTGAATTCTTTTTTGGCGTCTTGTTCATATATAAAGTACAGATTGGTGTAATACTTCTGATGAATAGGACAAGATGTCTACTTCGAACGTCTGCATAATGTAAGAAATAATTCCACACAAAATATATTTAAACAGGAAATATATAACTAGATTTGTATATACATGTAGTTAGTTAGTCGACGAACATTTTTCAATTATATTATTCCTCAGTTACATAAATATTTATGAATTTATATAAAATTACACAAATATAAATATATATACTTGGTAGATGTGATATTCCTGTTATTATCATGGGAGAAACCGGATGTGGTAAAACCAGGCTGATCAAATTCATGTGCTCTCTTCAAATGCCCCCAGGACTCCCAGTCACAAATATGTTACTGATGAAGGTAATATTTTAAATATGTCATTATGAATAGCTTTCTCATATTGATTAAAAGATATCTTTCAGATGCCACTATAACTTTGATTGAAGCTACTTTTCGAAATCGAACAAAAATGCCCAAAGTTTTACAACATGCATTTTATCAAACATTTTTGTCTGTCCTGATCCTTTACCATTGATGGAAATTTAAATGTACATCTTAAGATTTAAATAAAAAAAGAAGCTAGGTGTGTAATAAAGCCATATCTGGCATATGTATGGTTTTAGAATGAGGCTATGTCATTTATATAAAATATTGTTTGTTCTACGATTGGTATTATCGTGTTTAATAGGAGTAATGTGATATTAGAGATTATCCTGTATGACTTTGCATTTTGTTTTGCACAAGAAGATGCATTTCACATCACATTTCAATTGTATACGTTGTTTTGTAATTCACAAAGGTTCATGGTGGGACAACTAACAGAGATATAATAAAAAAGGTTGAAGAAGCGGAGAAACTTGCACATGAAAACAGGGAAAACTTTGGACCACATATGTATACAGTGTTGTTTTTTGACGAAGCAAACACAACAGAATCGATTGGTCTCATAAAAGAAATCATGTGTGACAAAACAATTGAAGGAAAGAAATTGAAGCTTTGTGAAAACCTCAAAATCGTGGCTGCGTGTAATCCGTATCGAAAGTAAGACTAAAATTAGTCCAAGATACTTTACATGGATGTTTTGTCTACCAAAAATCTTATTTGACAAAACTTTCCATATATGCAGTTGAATTAGCATGCGATTAATATTATAAGTACATGGTCATATTTGCAACATGCAGTAAGGAATTGTCTATATTAAAGTAAAAATCGGATGGAACTATATTTGTATGATTTATGTATAAGCAGATAATTTTGTTACAAATCATGTTGTTCTATGAAGAAGTTGATACATTTCGCATTATAGACCCACATCAACATTGTGAGGAATTATTATATAGTACTATAGAACCTTAATAAATAAAGGACATTTCAGTCATTTTGTCCCCTCCCCCTTGAATTGGAGGGGTTTTGTATTATTTAAGTCATTGTCGGGTTGTCGGTCCGTCTGGCCGTCAGTCAGTTGGTAAACCATAAGGTTTCCAGTCAATACCTGTAGAACATTTTGTCAAACAATGGTGAAAAATCAGTCAAATGATTGCGGTGATCAATAGATGACCGTTATTGTTTTGGGGTCAGGAGCACGAAGGTCAAAGTGACAGGAACCTTGACTAAAATGGTTTCCGCTCAATAACTAAAGAATGCTTTGTCCTACAGTTGTCACATTTAATGTCGTAAGTAGATGACTTCTGGGGTTTTGGGGTCACACAGACCTTTACACTGAAAACAGTTTTATCGAAGTAATTGAATGCTTTGGCCTACAGTTTTGCCTTCAAAATAACAACATACTTTATGATTCCCAGTGGTCAGTAGGTCAATAGATCAAGGGACTGAAAATGGGACTGGTCATTATGGGGGGCATACGTGTTTTACAAATAGCTCTTGTTTAACACCTGTTTTAAAAAAATATATATCTATACGTATACCAATAATTTAATTTGTTTTAAGACATGCGGATGAGCTTATCAAGAAATTAGAGCAGGCAGGACTTGGGTATCATGTAGATGCTGATGAGACAACAGACAGACTAGGTCGTGTTCCAATGCGACGTTTGGTATACAGGGTACAACCTCTACCACAGAGTTTGCTTCCCCTTGTGTGGGACTTCGGCCAGTTGAACACACAAATAGAAGACCTGTATATCAGGCAGATGGTCAGACGATATGTAAGTTGTTTATCTTTTCGTCATGCATATAGAAACAGGCGTGTATGTTTGCAAAAATAAGTTTAAAAAGTATGCAGTATAATTGATGATATAGTTTATAACAATAAGATGTCTTTGTATGACTACAGATTCGAGAAGATAAGCTACCGGAGGTAGAAGGATTAACAGAGGTAGCCAGTTCAATCTTGACCACTTCCCAATACTACATGAGACAACAGAAGGTAAACATTTAAATATGAGAGTATTATAAGCTATTTTAAATATATGCAATGCGCATTTAATATATGAAATTATAGTTATTTTTGTATACTAGTCAAGCACCAAACACACCGTTTAAAATAGCATTTTGGACAATTTATAGCGTGTAAAGTTAAAGTGCATAGCCTTTTAAGCGATGGAGTATATTGAGTAGTAATTGATGTAATAAAGTTGCAGCTGAAACATTCAAAATATGAATGTGATTTATTCTCTAGGATGAGTGTAGTTTTGTGTCTTTGCGGGATGTTGATAGAGTCTTGTTAGTGACGAGTTGGTTTTACGAGCAAAGTCAGGGAGAAAGAACCCTTTACAGGTGTATGGATGCAAAACTGTTTGGGAATCAGAATGAGCAAGAAGTAAGCAAGTTTTGCAGAATAGTTAGAGAAAAGGTTCAAGTACTACTTGTTTATATTTTTGGAACGGAATAGTAAACAAGTAAAGAAACGTTTTAGATTGGCATTGAGCAAAATAATGCGGTAGTAATTTACGCTTAGACGTGTTTCTTTTATTAAGCCTTTCATCTTTTTGCATTAGAATTATAACGGTAGTGCATTTGATATATTTATTTATCATTTTCTACAATGATTTATATCGTACAATTTATTTACTATTCATTGGAATGGCTTTTTATCTTGAATAGGATATCATATGTACATGTACAGTTAGGCATGTTGACCCGTCTTGTATGAATAAATTGATTTTTTTTATTTATTTTGATTTTAAAATGCAGTACAATAATTTTACAGAATGAGAGAGTGGATGATTTGACGCGTTCACTCATTCTTGCACTAGGTGTTTGTTACCATGCATGTTTAAAAAAGAGGAAACAGTATCGTCGTTATATAGCTAGCTACTTCAAACTGCCGTGTCCCTTGCCAAATGGGGATAAACAAATAAAGGCTGAAATTGAAACGTGAGTGTTACAAATGAACGTTTCATTACCTTGATCTAAACTGTTTTACGGTTTCACACTTGCTGAAGAGACGCAGCAAAATCTTTGTCATCAAATGTGGATATATTCTTTTGTATTTGTAATGAAACTGCTTATATGTTGTACTTTATGCATTTTCCGAGTTCATACATTCCAAAATAAACAAAACACAAAAGATGGCGCTTGTCATTTGAAGGAGATTGCCTTCTCGTACTGGTTACTGGTGTCAGGTTTGTTAAGTAACGTCAACATGTGCAATAGGTTTTTTTCTGTTTCATATGATTATATAAGAATATTATCTTCTATGTAGTTGCCAAGATGTTTTCCTTGAACAAGTTCACCTAGATAAGAAGAACATTGCCCGCAACATGGCACTGAAGGAAAACGTATTCATGATGGTTGTGTGTATAGAACTTCGTATCCCACTGTTCCTTGTTGGCAAACCTGGAAGCTCAAAGTCACTTGCAAAAACGATAGTGTCTGATGCTATGCAAGGAAATGCAGCACGGGAAGCGTTATTCAGAGAACTGAAACAAGTATATTATTGCTTTTCAGACGATAGAAAATGCCCGACAAACGCCGCCTAAAAATAGTTCATTTATTCTAACATATATAAAGTGCTAAATATTTATAATCATATCAGTGATAATATATTAAATTATGAAAATATAGCAAGTTAGACTTATTTTTGATGTTAGAAAACTAATATGTTTTGTGAAACATGTTAAGGTTAAGGAAGATAATGAAGATTTATGTTTCTTTTTAACGATTGTTTTAAATACGAAACGTGCTTGTTTTAAGGCACAGATGGTCTCATTTCAATGCAGTCCACTGTCTACTCCGGACGGGATAGTCGGCACATTCCGACAGTGTGCTCAGTTCCAGAAAGAGAAAAATTTAGAAACATTTGTTTCCACTGTGGTACTTGATGAAGTTGGATTGGCGGAGGATAGCCCCAGGATGCCCTTAAAGGTACTGCTCTATCTCATATAAATTAAATATATCTCTGTTGCATTTTATATCTTTCAGAGAAATCGTGTTTTCTTTTATATGCAGTTTTGCAACTTCATTTTTTTCTGCATTCGTTTTCACTTTGTGCTATCTTATTTAATTACAAGGAAAGTGTTAGGGTTAAAGGTAATATGAATGTATTTTCTACCGATGTATATTGTAAAATCTATCAGAATTGCTATCGGAAGCATACCATACAAACAAGAAAATTGAAAAAGTCTAATAAATATTCTGAATGTTTATAATTTCTATTCAAGACTCTACACCCACTCTTGGAAGATGGATGTCAGGGAGATGAAAAACCGGAAAAATACAAAAAAGTATGTAGCCGCATATTTCTCTCGCGTGTTTGAATCTTTAGTTTTCTTAACACGACCGCATATTCCATATAGAAAATGTCCTTATAATGAGCGTCTGTATGGATTATAATGAAAAGTGAAGAAAGTATGTTCCTTTCTACAGCTATATGCAGGAACAAGGACATTGACTGCGGTATCAAAAGGATATCGTACTAAAACGTACTGTTGTCTTAGACATTAAACTCAGTTTATATACATACTGCAGCTTAATATATTAAGTTCGTGTCCACAATTTCATCTTCTTGCATGTACCGATTCACAGGTTGCCTTTATTGGTATTTCAAACTGGGCCTTAGATCCAGCTAAAATGAATAGGGGAATTTTAGTACAGAGAGAAGTGCCTAACTTGAAGGAGCTGCAAAATAGTGCAAGGTAATTAAGTTTTTGTAGTGCTATCATAATTTATTTCGGAATTTTAGTGGTGGTCAGTCTGATTTAGGTCATGGATTTTTTTTAGACTTAAGTGACACAATTGTTCTGACAAGAGGGGCAATATAGTCTTGTCCCTTGGTCAGTCTGTCCACCCGGCATGAAATATTTGTTTGGATAACTTGGCTCAAACTTACAGGAGCTATGAAATGAACCTGCGCATATTGTCCGGACATTAATGTAGATTTAGAAGATACGACCCTTTGAAATTATATGAGACGAATTGCAGATGTATTTAAAAAGATTAAATATAACTCACTCAGAGAAAGCTATTGATTTATCTCCCTTTTTCCTACATTTTACATAGAATTTTATTAAACCTAATATGCATGAAATATGATTTTGTTTGAAATATTTATCCATTTATCTCCCCCTTCTTACTGCCGTTTTGTTTTATATTGTTCATATGATAAAATTGGGGCTTGAAATTGAATAAAATGATACATTGGTTTAATACATTTAATACACTTAAAATCATAACTTATCAGCATTAGTTGCCTCTCTACATCAGTTTTTAATTTCTTTCTATCATATATGCACAATTTATCCAGGATATATTATACATATATATTACAACAGCTCACTGGTAGCTCTTGTCTAACTTGGTTGTCTACCAAAACAAAGCTTTTGAACAGAAGAATTTTAGCAGTTAAGGAAAATTATTTATTAAATTTGTCAATAAATTTGCATTTAAGATTTTATGTAAAGCAGTAATTCAATATGAATAAAATTTGATAAAGGTATAGTTACTTTGTTTATTGAACGTAATAGAAAATAGACTGCGCAGTTATCAGTTGCTCTCGAGTATCTCCCAACCAACAAAGAGGTCAGTACGTGTTTTTCCCCAGAAAAAGGGCTGTTTGTACATCGGTGCTATACACCGGACACATTAAGGAACTAGGTTGTCTATTAAAGTAGGCTAGATTAGCCGGTCTTGTACGTAATCTACGTTCTGGGGTCTTTCCCTCGCTCTCTCCCTCTAGGCTGTACTGGTAGAGGATGAATTTGGTACCCTACGCTGCCCTTTATGTGAAGCACCTGTGAATACGTTTATCGTAGAAAGAGTGCTTTACGAATATGTTGTATTATAAAAACACATAAAACTTTTTAATATAAAGGCTAGATTATTAGAAAAATGTGCTAAAGGCTTAAGTCTTTAATTTGTTAAAATTTAAAATGTATATACATGTATGTACATTAAGATCAGATAAATTATTCTTTCTTTTGCCTAAGCCGATGTTTTAGTTTGCCTGTTATATTGTGAATTGGTGGTTTAGATATGATCCTATGAATTGAATTATATTTCAGAGGTATATGCAAGACAGACGAAGGTCTTGGAAATTTGATTAGACCATTGATAGAACCTATGGCAAAGTCTTATCTTGAAATATTTGAGAAGGCGACAGAGCAGATGAGAGAGTTTTTTGGGCTGAGAGATTTTTACAGGTTACATAACTATGCTGAAGCACATTATTTAATTGAGATCGTATTAGTGGATCGGTTCTATTTATTGACTTTATCTTGGTGATATTCTTAATATGGATAATCAGTTTTTCTGCTCAATTGGTGGATACTATTTATCCCCGGGAGCTCCAGTTAAATAAAACAATTCGTATACTATTTGTTGATTTCTAGATTTACATCTATCTATTTACGACAGTATTGTAAATGTACCCCATTTGGATGGGGATGTACCCCAGGCAACATCTCACGGGATATATATATCTCAGTTAATTTGGTTTGCAAGAGCGTGTAGTCATGTTAAGGATTTCAATGAAGTTCAACGCAATCAATATATTACAAATAAGCTTCTTCAACAAGGCTACCGTTGTTATAAATTACGTAAATACTTTGCGAACTTTTACTCTCGTAATTCAAATTTGGTTTTAAAATATAATAGCAATTTAAAGACATCTGCGAGAAGCTATATCAAAACCCGATTTTACGGGGATGTGGTTACTTCGTAAGAGTTTAAGCTCCCCGGTGGTAGTTTTGCCACTTTATCCTTGTGTTTTTTTTGTATTATGTATGTCAAGGTTAGGTAGTGTATTGCATCTCTTTTGACATTTTTATCTTTTGTGTTTATACGTAATAATGTAAGTATAAATTTAAGATACGACGCGGTAAGTTTACAGTATTTTTGAACGCAAACTGATTGATTTTAAGTATTCTCAAGATGTACACATATTTTCAAAAGCAAACATTGATATTTTTCAAACTCTTTAGCTAAACATACTTTAAGATCAAATTGTTCTTAGTTACGAATCGAAAATGAAATATGATTGAATGACGTGACTGCATGATTATAGGACAAAATCCAAATTTGTGTCATACTTTAAGCACCAAATTCTGCATAAGATTAAAACTGGTCGATTTTTCACAAATGTGCTCCGATATTAGCGTATATATTTTGACAAGTATTTAACATTTATATAAATATTTTAGCTCCTATGCGTATAGTGCCAGCATTGTCTATTGTTTCAGCCTAGTAAAGATGGTATTCAGATTTGTTGAAAAGGCAAAGAGGAAACCAACCTCGCATGAAATGTTACATGCTATCAAAAGAAACTTCGGCGGACTTGATCAAATTGATCCTGTGCAGAGCTTCAGGAGAAATTTAGCAACAGTTGATTTTGGAATGGTATGTAATTTTTCAAACTAAAGATTTGTATATTTGCTTGATTTGGGTTAAGTGCCGTTTTCCAACGTTTACTTACGTACCGACGGGCAGTCAACCTACCCAGTGTCTCTTGATACGTTATTTGTACTAACCTGTCCTCTGCAAGTAACTGCCAAATTCTTTACATGAATAAGAGGTGGGGGACAAATGATTTAAGACACATAGTCTTTAATCAAATCGTCACGGAGAACATACGCCTCGCCTAGGTATTAAACTCGTTACCCCGCAATCCACAGATCTGTACTTTTGAGGAAAGCGAGCAGGTTCAAACAAAATATACGGGAATTGCTTCAAAATTGTATGTATAACGTATTGAAGCTTTTTACATGGTGGCTTTTTATCATGATATTTTTAGTACACAGTAAATGGCTGTTTTTATCTTGAACTCCTCATACACTGTTACAATACTTACAGACTTATCAGTCATGGTGTGAAATTTTCCGTTAAGAAAGAAGATTGATTTTGGTCCAAAGTAATTTTAATTGCCCTTTTTATGCTGTTATAGTATGCAAATTAGGGATTAGTTAAGGTGCAAATGAGACGAGACGTTGTATTTTTCACTTCCGCTAATGAACAATACCTGCTAAAATGTCTAGATTGCGTTTGTGCTGCCAAGGAAAGTTATGTTCATCGCCAAATATATCTCTTTGTGCTATTGGCAGATGATATAAATCTATTCAATTGAGCATAGTATTACACCGTTTTATTGAGTCTATTCAGGGCAGATTAGTGACACAGTGACGCTGATGTACTGAAAGCCACCACGATTAGGACAGGAATTGTGTCAGCGTGCTAATAAATGTAAAACAATTAAGCGTAAAAACACTGATTAGAATAAACTATAATCCTAAAGTCCATGACGCATGCTTGTTTTACAGTAACCATATGGAATAATTTAGTCGACCTTCACAGCTGGTTACATAATGTGACATCAGTGGACATTTAAAAAAAAACAAACTTTTCGTTAATTTTCATATTATACTGTCCTGGCACAAAAGTGATCTTTATTTAACACGACATTAGAAAAATCGGTGGAATTCTAACGTTTGCAATTTTGAAATTTTTCAATACGGGAGAGAATATAAGAGGCATTACTAGCTAAATGGTTAAGTTGCTGACTTCAAATCACTGGTCTTCACAGCTATATGATTGAGACCTGCTCAGGTTGTCATGCGACAAAGCCATCCAGCTGGCTTGCGCGAGCTCGATGGTTCTATTCAGTCTCCCGTCAGTCCATGAAATAGTGCCTGAAGAGGCTTCTTGGTACCTGCTGATAACACTAGAAAGCCAACATAATTAGGAGATGAATTGTGTCGACTGGAGCATAATCTGGAAAAAAAAAATGTAATAGATCTGAAATCAAAGCGATTTAGTAGAGGATGATATCTCGTACTCTCTCTTTAATTTCCATGAAGTTTATGGCAGCAATGCAATAATTATATAGATGTTGGGGGCTACATTTGTCCATCAAACCGAAATTTATTATGGCAATCTTTATCCTAATCCTAATCAACAGTTGTCCTCTGGTAAAGTTATTATGGAATAAAGCCAACAATGTCAGTAACAGTAAAACGAATATTTAGTTGTTTTTTCTTCAGAATAACGCATTATGTCTGATCTTACTTGTTAATTGTATTAAGAACAACTCATGTTCATTACGTTAGCTTTGTAAGGTGTAATAGTATTTTCAGGTATCTAATTACTAATATAATAAAATTATATTTTATTCAAATTAAGCCAAGTGGACCAGATCCCGACAATAGTCCTGCCGCTCTTATTGAAGCATGTCTGTTTGACACGTTTGACCTGAACAGGTACTTACAAAATTGTTTGCAATGTCTTGTAATTACCCAACTGATACATCTTTGTTATATATACATAATGTTAGAAATATATACATTCCACTTGCATTTAATTTGCATGTCAGAACTTTGAGTTATTATCACTCCTAGACTTAATGTCTATTTCTATCAATTCGTCTATCTTTGTGTTTTTGTCTACAAATTATACGTGCATATATGCTGTAAAAGTAGCTGCGTTTTTTGTATATGGCTTTTTCTGTTGGATATTTAGTTTGCTTTTTACTTTCTTCAGTGAGAGTCGATATCTGTTACTATTAACAGAAAACTATGGAGCACTCGCTATTGTACAGCAACTGATTCTGTCGAGGAGTACCAGACCTATTACACTATTTGGAAGCAGTTTCAGAAGTGATCAAGAGTACACACAGGTAATTTGTGTCGTCCAGTAAACATATTGCTTGAATTCTGGAGAAAAAGTTTTGCCAGATCTGTTACAAACCTCCAGTTTAAAGTAATTAAGTTGACCAGAGTGTAAATTAGAGTCTTAGATTTATTAACGATTCTTTCCTTTGTGTAAAGTTAGCGATATGATAAAGGTAAAAAATATGATAGGTAAGGGTAGATTTCTCGGAATCTCGGAAGCACAGAGCAGCCAAAACACAGCCCCAGAGCCACGCATTTGCATAGTAGGCCCACAACAAAAAGAGGCTGTAATGGAAAAATATTCCAGACGGATTGCTTCAAACATCCAACAAGTACATATTAATTTATGCTAAATATAGATGGAGGGGAAGGAAATGGTAAGGGGCAAAATGGGGTCGGGGTAGGGGGGTTGGGAAAGGAACACGAAGGGGAAAGTTGAACAAGGACGAATATACAAGGGAATGCCATGTTCTTTAAAAACAGTTGCACTACAACGTAAACCACAATAGCGCAGACACTCATGTACCAAAGATAAACACACAACTACGATCAACTGAATAACATAGAAAAACGAACAAGCAACACATAAGAAAACAGTAGGGCACCGTTATAGACTCACTAGCATACAAACGCACCCACACAATTAGGAAAAAAACAATCAAGTACCGTCTTAGGATTCGGCTGCCAAAACAAGGGGGAACCACGAAAACTTACTAAAAGTAAAGGGGGACGGGGTGCAAAAAGTAGCGTAAATGCAAGTGAAAGGAGAGGGTAGTAGGGGGAGTGAGGCGGAGTGAGGCGGAGGAAAAACGCTTACAACAAACAAGAAAACATGCGCAACAGACAATACAAGACAGACAAAACAACCAGTTAAAAATAGGGGCACCGCCTTGGAACGGTCAGTAACCTATTAAAGGAAACTGGGGGTTTAAACTTGTTTAGGGCATGCCAACCTCGCACTTATCCTATTTTCATCAAGTTAAACAGCACAATGTAAATAAAATCCCCGCTGAGAAAGGCTCTAACATTAGTGCAAAAATAACAGATAAATAAAGCAAAACATAAAATTAAGGTAAATTTAAGGTATAATTACAGCAATGTACTCAACAACTTGTCTGAAGTCAGAGCAACAAATGCCTAACTTTTAAGGGCACGACTAAGAAAACTGTAAGACAAAAATCAACTCCCTCCGTCCGTTGTATGTAGGATTTAGGAGAAAAGCATCATGGAGTCCTACACTTTATTAGGCATCGCACCATCAAATAGGAAAGCGTAGCAATTAACTGTAGAGAGGTCAATCACTAAACATGCACTGTGCTTCACGATTTTCGCATCGTATCCTCTTTTGATAAAATTTTTAACCAGTTTTACAAATATTTGATTAAAATAAGGGGTATGTTTAATTTTCCGAATTTTATAAACTACATTTCCATAGTATTCCGGGTGTGTAAGTCCAAGTTTTAAAAGGGTTTAAGGGTCGTATTGTATTTTTCTAACAGTTTCGACGATCTGTAGTAAAATTTACTAAAAGCTTTCCGTAGCTTATGATAACAGTAACCCTGTTGTAACAATTTCTTGGTGATCTGAAGATTTCTGTCATTAAAATCATCTATCTTTGAGCAAGCTCTTGCAAAACGAATAAGCTGTGAAATATAGACACCGTATGATGTTGCTCGAGGGACATCTCCATCAAGATGGGGAAGTTGACTTTCGTCCCTTTTATCATATATTTTCGTTTCTAGATTATTATTCACAATTCTTAAATTTAAATCCAGAAATGACGCTTTTGAATCTGAAATATTAGTCTTGTTAAGCTGTAACTCTTTAGGGTAAATATATTTCACCATTTCTGAAAAATATTGGTTGTCCATATTAAAGTATCACCAAGATACCTTGAGGTTCCATTAAAAGCTTCAATAATTTCAAATTGTGTCTCAGTGGATAAACTTAGCATGAAATCTCGTTCATAACAGTATAAGAATAAATCAGCAATGAGGGGGGCGCAGTTGGTTCCCATCGGGATACCAATTACTTGTCTGTAAGTTTTATTGCCAAATTTGATAAATATATTATCTAGTAGAAACTTTAGAACTTCACAAACTCCATAGGTTGTATCTCTTAAATGCACTGTTAGAAGAGAATGCTCTAGTTTCATTGCAAGCCAGATAATTAACGTTTTCTCTTGCAAATGTGTTCTCAATTAAAGCAACTAGTTTGTCTTTAATAAGATTATGTGGTAAATTAGTACAAAGAGCAGAAATATCATAAGTACTTATCTTCGAACATTTGAAGTGTTTTTTTTTTTAGCTTTTTGAAAACATCTCCAGAGTTCTTGATGGACCAAAACAGATTAACACCCGAGTTCTCATAAACCTTGGAACAATACTTCTGTACGTGGTCTTTAACTGTAGTAAGGCAAGAAGTCAAAAGTACAGAAATGTTTTTCGTAGTGCATAAGGTTGAATTTGCAATGAATCGAGCTTTATATGGAGTTTTGTGAAGTTTAGGGGTCCAATGAAGAGTAGGGAGCTTCATTTGACTGTCGTCAAGTGCGACATTAAAATTTATACAATGATTTGCATGACTTTTTGCAAAACATGATCCATTTTATCCTCTTAAATGTTAGCATGAGGGATGTGTAAATAGGCTGTTCACCTTTCAATCTGTCCGTCTTTCCAGACAGTACCTTTGAACAACGCACTTCTAAAGGGAATGGCGGAATGAATCCTTTCAAATTTTGTCTGAAACCTTTTAAGACAATGATATATAGTATTGGGAATGTGTGCAAAGTAAAAGAATCATAATTTGTCTTGAAAATGATTATCTTAAAAAGTTTACTTTTTGTTTTCTTTAAAATAGAAAAAAATGGAAAACCTTGGACCAACAACAAGACATAAAAATGTTGCAGGTTCGGTTTAAATGTGCATGTTCATTACTTATTGTCCAAGTTTTTATGTGTTCAATAATTGAACAGATGTTAACATACTGATAGATGGCAAGGAGTGAATGAAGGTTAGGAAATATGCGTAGCTTCAATTACTGTTGAGTTATTTCCCCATTCACTACATCACTGCAGAAACGGCCGCAAGGATATGGCTATCTACCAGACTGCACTTTTGTCTTAAATAATATTTAATGTACTGTTTATTACATACCAAACATAAAACAAAATGTTAACATGCTGTGTTATATTTGAAACTTCAGGTGTGTCGGAACATCAACAAAATCAAGATTTGTATGGAGACGGGTAAAACTGTGGTGTTACTGAACCTTGAGAATCTGTACGAAAGCCTTTATGATGCGCTCAATCAGTACTACGTGTATTTTGGCGGGGCAAGATACGTTGACCTTGGACTTGGCACACACAGGGTCAAATGCCCTGTGAATGAAAATTTCAGGTAAAATCTCTGTTATAATAAATCGTTACTTGCTCTATTAGAAAGAATTAAAAAAGTATTGGCTATATCTTGGTATAGAGTAAATAGATAGTTATAGTAGAATCCCTGGACGATTACAAACGACAAAGTCACGCACTGTTAATCCAGCTATAATACGAGGGTTGATCCAAAAGTAATGTCACTTTAGCTGTAAATTCGTGTATAATGAAAGGCAATAAAAGAATGCATGCCGAAGTACCTTTATCTATTTGCAATATTGTCTAAAATATCAATAAGATATGTTTCATAGTTTTAACGATACCGACATATTCGGAAGGCATGCTTGCAGCGATCGCCGCACGTCACTGACGTTATTGACGTCCGAGATGACGTTTCTTACCGACTGCTATCAATATTCATTATTTTCAAAGTGTCGTCCTTGATTTTCTATACAGGGCTCATGTCTGTTCACCCATTTACGGAAAGGAGCAACATACCAGTCCTTTGAAAGTGATAAAAATACATTTTTACAAAAAAATTTCAAATGATC